>NW_009623964.1:23534-39805 GCF_000690535.1 Cariama cristata | reverse complement strand
AGCAGGAAGCTTTTCCAGCATATCATCAGCCAGTCTGGCTACAACTGCCTCTCGGGTTTCACCTCCTCCACCAGAGCTATCTTTAGGCTGAATACTGAGGATGAGGTCCATTACATCTTTGGAAAGTTTACTTTGATAAGTGATATCCGCATTGGGGTGCAAACCAAACACCTCTGGTGTGTCATAAGCAGGAAGACTCTACATAGTAAAATATAAAAAGAGCATAAATGGAGACAGATTTCTAAGGTAATTATAAAAAAACAAAAACAAAAAACAAAAAACCAAACAAAACAAAAACAAAACAAAAACAAACAAAAAAACCACAACCACCCACACAACAAAATCAAATAACAAACACAAAAAAAACCCCAAACCTTACATTGTAAAGCGAGAGGCTAGATCTCTTCAAACTGTCTTAGGGCAAATAACTTGCTGGGATCTATTTGTCACGTCACAACCCAAATCACATCAAGGTTAACAATAAATTCAGTTTTAACCTCTATATGCTGTTTTAATAGTCAGCTTGCACTTTCATATATCTACACTATTTATTTCTGTGAGGTTGTACCCAAAGTCTGGACTCCATTTTTTGCCCTCTTTAATAACTGTATGCCTTCAGGTATGTCCCTCAAGCAAATCACAAGAAAAAGGAAAGATTCCTGTCATGACAATGATAACATTAATAGCAACAATTAGTTGTCACTAATAGATATGCAGACTATTAGAAAACAATGAAGAATGTGTGAATAAAAGACAAAATACAGGTACTCAGAAGAAAAGACAATATATAGGGATGCAGAACTTGTGAGAAACAAGCGAATTGGGTTTTTTTTGTGTTAAAAACTTTCATTTACCAACCTGTATGTACTGAAGGTATTGATCCACCATAGTACATTTGGGTATGCTGTATCCTTTGTAGAAGCTGAATTCCTGACTGAATGTATTTTCATTGAACCAAACCTTTACAAAGGTGTTCATGAGTCGTTTGTCATAGTCATCTGTCACACGGCCACCATACTGGATCTCTCCTATCATGTAACCAACAGTACTCCAGGAGATCCCCTAAAAGCAGAAAGCACTGACTTTAGCTTATCCTCTTCTCACCTATTTACATCTCACTTAGTAAGAACAGCTGATATACCAAGTCCTGCATCTCTGTCCCTTTTGGAAGACAGTTATTTTCTTACTACTCTTTTTTCCTATAAGCCTGCATTCTCAGAACATCTTCAAGGATTTCTCAAAATAGAATTCATTGACAAGTAATTCAAGAGGCTATTCCAGCATCTGGGCAAGAGGGATACAGCTACATTCCAATCATGCGTTCAGCTTCACTTAAAATGCCAATCGCAAAGTGATCTGCCACAGACCTCTGTATGACAACTGACCATATGAAAGTGAGGAATGTAAGAGGAATTCTTACATAGTCATTTAAAGCCACATTCAACTTCTTCTTGCTGCCAAGATAGGCTGGAGAAGCCAAATCTTATTATTTCTACTCAAAATAGATTTAAACGAAAGAATATTTTAAATACAGTCATCTATTTTCAACTATCTGACTTAATCAGCATTCAAAAGAAAGTCTATAAGATTTGTATTTCTGAAGTTTTTGGTGGAGATGTCTGGGAGGGATTTTTTTTTTAATGTACAGGTTAATATAGAAATCTAACATGCACATTATTAAAAGTCTAATTTAAGCCTGCTGGTCTACAGACATGTATACTTGGAACGTTGAATATTTGTGGAAAGAAACAAAAGAATAATTTAAAATCATGTTTGTGTTTCAGTTATTGGGAACCATGTATATACATTCCACTACTAGAAAGATCCATCACCCTAATCCACCTTTCCCACAAAAACATTAATTACCTTCTTGGCATCCATGCCATCCAAGTGGTTTTGAATGAACTGCACAGTAGCACTGAAATCAGCTTGATTAAACTCATAGGGTATATTCCAACCCAGAGATCCAAACTTGCGTCTTTCTTGAACAGTGGAGTGTAGAAAGGCTACAGCATACAACATTGGTTTCCATTGTACCATGTCACTGACATCTAGTAAATCCTGGCTGACACCTATTGATTGTAAGTGGGCTTTATAAGAGACATGGTAATAGTATTTTTCAAAACTACTTCAAATCAGTGCTAAAATATCACTCCTAGAGATATTCAGTTGGCACTCTGTCTCTCCCAAGAGTAAATTATTGTCCTACAAAGCGTTCCATGCTGGAGACAGTTTATAGCATCTTATGAAGTTGCTCAAATTAAAAGAGTATACCTCAGGAAAAAAAACAGAGTTTACTAATAGCTGAATTCCCATTAAGTTGCTTCTGCAGAGACTCTTTGACCTTTACTTTATGCAATGCAAAGAGCACTCCATAGCCAACAAAGACTAACATGTCGCTTTTTTGCCAAAAGACACAAGATGAAAAATTTCAACACTTCGAACTCAGATATTAGAAGCCAACATTTTAGAAAAAAAAAAAAAGCATTTCCTGTTTTGCTGTCCAATTAGTTCTGGCATCAGAACTTCAGCAGATCTCTTCCTGTTAGTTTTGACAACTTTTAGCTCAAACCAAGGATCAAGATGTGTCCTGGCATAGTTGTGATCAGTTCCTCATACTAGCCTACACCTACTATCAGTGGCTACAATGTGACCACATGATAATACCAGAGAGTCCAAAAATGAGCAAAACTTAATTTTAAATCATTACTACTCCAGCACTCACCACTATATGTTCTCTTTAGTCCAGCTCTGAGCCCTTGTGGTGGTTCATTGGTAAACTTAATAGACATTTGAAGAAGGGTGATGGGGAACTGCTTGTGAACTTCAGTTGTCATCCACAGTCGAAAGCTTTCATGGACAGTCTCTGTCTCTGTTACAGTGTCCATCAACTCATCCAAAAAGTCAAGTCCAAGGTGACAGTTTTGCAGAAGTGCCCAACCTCCCTAGTTTAAAACAACAGAATATAAAGTTATCAATATTATTTACAAACTGAAATCACTTAAATCACTCTTTGTTTATGCTGTAGGTTAGGAACAAAGCCAAGGTATCTAAGCTATAGCAAAATATAGTATGTTTAAGTGCTATATAGAGCTGTTAAAGGAAGAAATCTTCCACAGTCAATTTTGTACCACTGGCTCACCAAATCAAAATCAGTGCCTTAATCATTTGATTTCATGTACATTTCATGTACAAACAGAGACCAGTATCCATAGTAACAGTACGCTTGTTAATTGATAATTTTTAATGCAATTAATAAAGTTTTTTTTCTCCAAAAGAAAGCTCATGTGAGCTAAGCTGTGGGCTGTTCCTTCTGGACGCGTTGTTATCTTGTTTGGTTTTATCATCTAAACAAGTGGTCCTTACTTGTCCTTACTAGTCTTTTCAAGTAGTTCCTACTCTTCCATTTCAGTACATTTAAAATATATCTGGATATGACTATAGTGATGATAACCACTGATCAATCTTGACTTATATAAAGGAGCCTAGAAGTAGCTCCATAGAGCAAGCTGCTAAACTTTACTCCTCACAAGGGTCAGAGGCTTGGAAAATAACCAAATATACCTACTTAATTAATCTATTGCTATCAATCAACAAATACCAAACTTTCTCATATGAATTACCATACTTCATATAGAAATTTCACATACCTCTTCATTAAGAGTGTATCTAAGACAGTGAGGGAAAGTAACTGCATTCCTCTTAACTCAACAAAAGGAGCTCTTCTTCCCTATCTTTTGAACTAGTTTCTTCTCATCTGATCTGCTAATCACCTCTTAATATAAAGTTGTCAAATGAGAATCTGAGGCAAAAGTCAGAGGAAAACTGGTTATATAGACAGGGAAGAAGCTCATAACACAGGAGCACAAGAAGTTTAATCTGTTCACATCAGCAGGCATAGCAGTACTATGACCTGATGGGCAAAGCATGCTAAATTGGAGTATCTCAGCTTTTCTTTCTCATACAGGAAATATTTATTTCTTCCATGTTTCACGTGTAAAATGCCTATGCTATCAGATTATCCATCCCAATTCAAAATCCAGACAACAGCGATACAGAATCACAGAATCAATCAGGTTGGAAGAGACCTCTGGGATCATTAAGTCCAACCTTTACCCTAACACCACCATGTCAACTAGACGACGGCACTAAGTGCCACATCCAGTCTTGTCTTAAACACCTCCAGGGATGGTGACTCCACCATCTCCCTGGGCAGCCCATTCCAATGCCTAACGACCTTTTCTGTGAAGAAATGCCTCCTAATTTCTAGCCTGAACTTCCCTTTGCGCAGTTTCAGACTATGCCCTCTTGTCCTATCACTAGTTGCCTGGGAGAAGAGGCTGACCCCAACTTCAATACAGCCTTCTTTCAGGTAGTGGTAGAGAGTGATAAGGTCTCCCCTCAGCCTCCTCTTCTCCAGGCTAAACAATCCCAGATCCCTCAGCCGCTCCTCATAAGACTTAAATACAATACTAAATACTTTTCCATACAGCCTTGTTTTTCTCAAGGTTTTGTAACTATCAATAGTGTATTTGGAATTAATCTTCTTCATTTAACAAAATATGTTTGTACTACTAAAAATACAAAACTGGAAAAATGTTGTGAAATGCTTGCTGAAGAACATCTAACATTCATGCAATCCAATCCATTCAGCTATGTTCATCAGTCAACCACCTACAACAAAAACGTCATTTTCTATGAAAAACTCTGACATCTGCACAGTATCAAAAAGCTTGTTATGGCCAATTAAATAACTCTGAAAGGCAGTTCTATTGCTTGGGACATTTATTTACACAAACAAATACAGGTTCTTGCATCAGCATTAACTACCCACCAAACAACTTTATTTCATGACAAGATTTTAATTTCTAAGTATTTAATAGAGATACAAAAAGCATTCAGATTTTTGTCTCTTACATGAGCCATTGTCTGCTGTAGAAGTTTACGAGCATGGATTTCTTGCCCCTGGCCCATGGAAACATATCGTGTCTCTGTCTTCATTTTTTTTCCCAAAGCAATAATTGAGTCCGTAGGATCAGAGCCCATGGAAAGAAAGCATATGAGAGGAGTACGTGGATCTGACTCTTCCCATGTCTTCTCGAAGTCCAAGATGACTCCCTCTGCATATTTCTCCCCCATAGTGTCAATGATGTATTTTCGTGCCTATATTAAAAAGGATAAATTTACGCCGTGATATAATCATTTAATACTGTTTTCTTCCCAGTGTAAATACAACCAGTAAGTAAACTGAAGAGCAAAGGCTGCTATAAATTTATATCAGAAATACAAATACGCAATAAATTTATTTTTACATGTTAACATATCATATTGTCTTTAAAAGTGTTATTTCTTATAGCTTTATAAGACCAGTTCAAACTTAAAAAAAAATTATTCTACTATGTATATCTGCATGTAGTTATATATAATACCTATAATTACAGTATAATAAAAATAATCTTACTAAACCTTTAGAAAGGTTTTAATGATTTAAAGATGGTATGTCCATTAGATAGCATAATTCCTGACCTTAAAATCTAGCTTTGCTTTCCAAATACCAAGAAAAAAAGGAGGAAAGGATGGAAGATATGCTTAAAGGCGTTAGGTCTTTCCCACCTTCATGCTTAAACAAATAATGAATTAATAGTAGTAATGATGAAAGTAACTGTCACTAAGTAGAACATCCAGAGGAACAGGTGAAGACCATCTCTGTTATTCCTTATTTATTTATTTTGAAAATTGTTAGATTATTGTTCCTTTTTACTAAGAAATAGAAAAGGCTCTTTCAAACAGTCCAAGATGATCTTTCTCACTACATTGCTTTTGTCTTTGACCAATCTTCCCCTTAATACTTCCGGGTTACTTCTCAGAGACAAAAGATATTCAGCATTCAGCATTTGATAAACTACCAGTTTTCATAAAACCATCATAAAATGAAAGTGTATCTTGCCCCCATTAACAGAACTGAGGAACTAATTTTTGCATGATCTGTTTCAGACACACAGCACACATCTGAGAGATTCATTATACAGTATCATTTAACTTTCTGTTGACCACAGCTACACCAATAATTGTTGAGACTTTCTCTGAATCCAGTTACAATGTCTAAAGCTTTGCATCCATAAAATTAATACCACACTTCTAGTGATGCATTCCAACTTCAGTCAATTGCCAACCATCGCTCTGAACTTGTCAGCAATTGCATAATTTTTATTCTTTTGCACTGGAGAAGAACATAAAGATTAAAAATAGGCTTCTAGACGTTGACTTTTCTTAAAAATAGGTCTAACCATTTAATAAACTTTCATTTTATATTTCTCTCCTATCTAAATAGATGGCTTTAAATTAAAAATTTTGAACAGACCTCAAGATAGATTTTTCTAAGGTGGGTCTAATTCTTCCATGCAAGAAATGGTTTCTCAACTAAATTGTTTTCATGTTTTGTTTTCTCTCAGTCAACTGCGTTTATGAGAAGATTTTACTTCAGCCTAACATGAGGACACTTCTACTATTCCAGTGAGTAATATCAGCAAGGACAGTCAAAAATATCTTCTGAACTGATAAAGCAGAACTGGATAAACACATATGTTTCCAGATGAAATCCTGTCTCCATAGTAAAATCATTGGGTAATATCAGTTCAATATATTGGAATAATTTTGCCAACACTGCCCTTGTAACAAATGCATAAATTGTCTGAAAAGAATTTCAGAAAATGTAATGTAAAAGTCCATTACAAAAAGGAGTTTAGCGTTAAATAAAAAAGTATTGAAGTGCAATCCTGTAACTATTATTCTAATGACACCTAAATAGACTATGTTGGCTATATAAATGTACCTGAGCTATGGTCCTGTCAGGACACCAAGATCTGATAAGAAGAAGATGTCTGAAGCAGTCCAGGGCTTGACCATAGCCACTAGGAATCAGTTCTTCTTCAGGATTCTCACTATCAAACCAGATTTTCCACTGTTTCTCTGCTCTGGAAATCTGCAGTTATACCATCAAAGGAGTAAATTTCACTAAACATACAAGTCACATTTCAACTGTCATTAGGTCACAAAATTTTAATGAGGGTCAGAGACATGTAATCCACACACAGGCATTTGTTTATCAATGTTAGTACACAGATTTAGTAGGGTTATTAAAAAAAAAAAAGAGAGGATAAGCTTTCAGATTTTAACCACAAAATTGTAGAATGCAAAAATGCCCTTAAGTATTAATATTCTGGAAAAAAAAAAAGAGCTACTACTCAGTGCTTTCCAGTAACGATATAATGGCATAGTAAGGTCAGAACACAGATAGCTAGGCTCAGACAAAGCTTTGAGAACACTAGATGTGTATCTGCTCCCCACATGACCATACAGAAGGTACTCTTCACATATACCAAATGCTATTTACTTACTCCATTAGCTACCATAAACTTAGTGTTCATTAAGACTATTCATACAAGTGCTGAATTTACCGAACAATCTTTCCCTCACTCTTACTCCATGTAATCAGAGAAATATTGGAACAAGCATCCTAAAACACAGTGCTAGAAAGCACAACAGGGATGCAAGAAAATCTAACAACCAGAAGAAGATTCAAGTTGCATTGTGTGAATTGCATAATAGCAAGTTGTAGCTCAATCTGAACGTATTACAATTATACAGGGTGTGAAATGTTCTACTTTCTTCTTATTTTCCTGGGGGTTTTTAGGTCTTTTTAACAACAAAGGTTGCTAAGCAGTCAGAGCCACAACTGTGGCTATCTGCTGTCAGTTTCATTCTGTTCTATAAAATTAACCAGTTTCCCACGACATGCCTTGATCAATACCAGATGATCTCTGTCAAACAAGAAATTAATTTTAAAAAGCTCTCACTTACTTGATCAAGAATATCCGAAAATTGTTTAAGTTTACTGAGCTCCACCAAGTTCAGCCAAGTCATATCCAGAATCCATTTAGCTGGCTTAGGAGGACAAGTTTTAAGGTCTAGGGAAGCACCACCTGCAAGAAATTAGGAATTAGTTATAATTACAACTGTTGGAGAGAAGCAAAAGACAAAAAAATAAAAAATTAGGACCTATTTGGACAATGTAAACTAGATACTGCAAGACTATTTCATATGACTAAGTCTCCCCAGTCTGGAGAAAGACTACTTAATAACTAAGGATGCTCATAAAGAAATTTCTGAGTTAGGTAACATGCAAAATTTATTTTTCAAGGTTATTTTTCATCTTACTTTAGAACTTTTTTTTTTAAGCTTAACAGCTTCCCATTACAAGCTAAATCTATTTTCTGCTGTAAAAGAATAAGCTTGAGTTTATAGAGATAAAACTGAAGTAGTTTAATTTCAATGTTTTCTTCTTTGATTTTTTTGTTGTTGTAGATAATGTAGTAACTTTGCCAATATGTACATTTGCCTTCCTTGGAGTTCAACTGAAGCTGAAAGCAAACAAACACAAAATAAATAAAAAAAACACAAACTACCAGAATCCATATTTTTAATGATGAAGTTACAAGGGTTTTCTACCATATAAAGTCATGTCATCTTTGGTGGAGCAGAGTTTGTAGTTTTGTTAGTTTATGTTAAATTTTTTTATGATGTACCTTAAACTTATTCTTTGTTAACCACTTTTGAGGATTTACTATTTCTTTGTGCAATGTGTCTGGTAATAATGCTTGCTGGGAAAAGATATTCTGAAGATTCAACATGGAAAAATTAATAGTTCTAATCCATAAATAAATGTTGCCTGGAAAATTAAGTATCTTGGAAAGGTAACACAAAATGACCCCAAGCTTTCAAGTGAAGATACACAGTACTTGCATGCAGTTAAGACTAAAGCCTAAAGTCATATTCAGCTAAGAGTCTGATACTCTATTAAACTGCTAATGTCACTTTCTGTTCCTATTTGCTTGCTTGTCCTTCTGCAGTTACCAAATAAACTAAAAGATGTTTAGTATAATAATAATTTTCCTAAGTCAAACACATACCTGGTGCTATTTGAGCAGCAGGCATAAACACCAACTAAAGGGATACTTAATAATTTTCCTTTTAAATTCTCACAATTCTCAAAGCTGTATTTACCAATATTCAGTGTGCTGCTATAAATTAGAAAGACCACACAATGTTATCTGTCACCAAAACAGAATGATAAGCACATGTTCTTTCAATTGACTGGCTTCTCATGTGCAAAAGGAAGCAGCAGGTTGGCTAGGAAATAAAACTACAGCTCACAAATTTTCTACAACAATACATGTGCTCTACTTAAAATTGTTCTATAGTTCCAACCTTTAATAAGTGTCAGAAATTCTTCATGGTTCACTCTGTTTCTTTGTATATCTATCTTCAATGTAAGTAATAACGTGAAAAGAAATTTGTGCTCCTCATAGAGTCCTCGGGCAGCATATTTGAACACTTCATATGTCATATGTTCGATAATATTAGTAATCCTCTTGCTAGTTATAGGGCTCTTGGTAGACCTGTTGGAAGAAAAGTCTGCAGTTGAATGTCGATTTGCATAGGCTTTATTAAAGGGAATACTATGTAAAAGACAAAAAGCCATAGTTCAGAACTTTCAAAACACAAAAAAAATAATAAATCACAAACACAGAATATCAGACAGCAAGCTAGCAACAACTTTCAGATTGAAGCAGCAACAAAAAAAACCCCTTTCTAATCAAGCCTTTCTGCATAGCTGAAAATCAGCACAGTATAATGGCTTTTAATTACCTAATGCCTAATTTTTAAGGACTGTAAGTACATTTGAAGGTTCTTTGCCTTGGTGACTAACAGATAAAGGCTTATGGGCATTTAAACTGACAACTCCTGTCAAGATTGTAATAAGCAACGCTCTTCTTTCTGACATTAGTTTACAGCAAACCTTTGCTGTACTACAACCACCTCCTGGACTGGGTAAATACAAATGATACTCATTGTTAGCTAAATTACCTGGCCAGGGAGCGGTCAAAAAGCCCCAAAAACTGTCGAAGCGAAGTCTGATACATCACATTGACCATGCTCATCTCAGTAATAAGGAAGTATAAGATGCTACCTCGAGTTGCAACTGAAGGACAGGAAACAAGACTGTGTTCAAAGTAGAAATGCAGAGCAGAAAACTAACTCTCTACAAGTTCAGTGAGTTTAACAATAATGCTAATTGAAGATCCTTGAGTTGCTCCATTCTTTACTGGTCAGAAAAATAATTAAAACATTAATTTAATCCTCATTTATACATCAGCAAAAAAAAAAAAAAAAAAAATATTTTCAGTAATTAATTCATACTATGTAAAGTCCAGTTCGCAAATATAAGCATATCTGAAGAGTATCTGGATGGTATACTCCAATATTCAGATCACCAGTAGAACGTATGGATGTAAGATGATTTGAAGTACTGTTTGATTATCCAAACAAATTTATCTTTACCGGAGTCATTTAAAAGCCAAATGAACTATATATTGGTTTAACTTTCCCAGCACTGATTTAACTTACTTTCAGCAGTCATTTAGTTTTAAATACAAAGGTTTTACAAACTGTGCAATCATTTCCAGTACACTAACAGTACCATTTCACACGTTTCCTAAATTGCAGCTATAACACTTAATTCCACAGAGCATTTTTTTTTTCACGTTTTCACCTGTCAGTTAAAAGCCAAAAGATTGATGAAATGTTCTGACTATAATAACTTAAGGATCTATGACAGGATAAACAAAGCATTCATCCAAACAAATACAAAAAGCATTTATGATTATACTATCTCCCTAAAAGAATGTCAACATGTTGAACTCAAACATACAGTTACCTGAACACCCTAATGACTGTTCTCACTGACAGTCCATAAAAAGTGTCAACATTTTAACAGCTAAGAAAGAACAACCAAGCCCTCCCAAGTTTACTGGCTAAGGCCAGTAGACTAGATGAACAGGTACACTTGTATATAGAGCAATAGGAAGTCTAGAGAGAGAATAGATCATTCCACCTTATAAATTCCACAAGGCAAAACACTGACTGTTTTCTCCACCATAGCTCAAGATTGTTCCTAGATACATTTTACTTACAGTAAAGCACAGATCCTTCCCATCCATTATGATCTCCCTCATCTTATCCTACCTTTTCTCCTACTCTAAGTATTGCTGTTTTAACCATATGCTCCAGTCATTTGTCTTTCATTACTACCTTCACTCACCAGGCCTGTACTCTTCACGGGCTGAGTTGATCTGTACTTCAGTTTCAGCAGAAGTTTGCAGTTTCTGTGTCACCTCCTCAGCAGTCTTCTTAGTGTTACTTAATACAATTATTAGACTCTCATCATCTGCCAGAGAACTCTTAGTGCTTGTAAGTCGGAACAAAAGGTTATCTTCTAGGTCTTTAATCCTCCTTTTGTTCATAGTCACATCTTCAATAAGATCTGTTCTTTCTTTCTCTAATTCCTGTTGGAATACACGGTAATATTTGGAAAACAGAAGAGCAATCAAAACAAGGTATTTAGTTTTGAAAGTACTGATCCTACTAAAACAGTGTAGGTCAAGAGTAACTGCACTAATTTGGGGAAAGAATTCCTGTGATATTTCTGACAGCAGATCTACTGCCAGGTTTCTGAACCTGCTACATAAGTATGCATAAAGAAATTGTTTCAATAAATACACATGTTGTGTCCTAATAGAATTAGAAGTTGAGAACAGTAATTGTTTTTCTTCTCTTTCTGTTTCAAAGACAAGTGCAAGCATCTTTCTAGGCACAGAATTTTATTTCACTCCATCTAATGCCATCCTCACTTATGCCCTATTTGCCAATCTCCATATTGAAAATATAGTCTCAGTAATAATAAGCATCATGTCAATGAATCAAGCATCAAATATTTCAAGAAGTGCATCTAAAAATACTCCTCCATCAAACAGGGATAACTTCAGTCTTTCACTGAAATGCTTCATTGATTAAGAAAAGAAAGCATGTAGAGCTCAAATTGAGTTCCTTCACTAGAAGTATTTCATTGATTACTTTTAGTAATACAAGCTGGGTGGTTTATATACCTACTTTGTTTCCCAGTGGTCATGTATAAAAGATGTATACTTGTTGATTAACAGCTTTACATTTTAAAAAAATCTGTTTAAAATATATAGAAAAGTATGTTCTTCAGCAATAAAAGGCCTTTCAGTTCATTCTTACACTACTCTTAAAATTAAACTTCAAAAATTTATTACAGATTAATTCTCAGAGATAAAAACATTCCCATTGAAACAATACAAAATGTTGCAATAGAGTGAAGTAAAAAGAAAGAAAAAGGGAGAGGATGGGTTAAGAGTCTTTCATAAGATAAGGTTAATATGAATCTTATTAATCAACAATAAGTGAGTCGGTAGAAATATTAGCTATGTCTACAGAAGTACTCTTTCACTGTTTACAAAGGTCTGGTGGACAGTTTCAGCAACGTCTCTCCAAAGTTGGAAGCTGTGTGTTCACTCCACCTTTGCCAAGTTCACTTCAGCACTGCAGACAGGTTGCTACTATTCCAAAGAAACAAGGACAACACTAAGAAATACATGATCTCTCATGTAGCACTAGAGGTATTATGAACCTCATACCTTAGCAAGGCTTAAGGAAAGGTTTGAGCAGCCTTCATTTTATACAGATTTGCAACACTGTTACAACTTTTGAAATTGTTTTTTTGTTTTCCCACTTTCTAAACTTGTGGTCTTCTCATTCCTACATTCTGCTAACATTCCTAAGTATTTCAAACATTTAGCTCTTATAAAGAAAGTCCTTTTATCTTAAAAAGGAAATTTAAAAAAAAAAAAAAATTAATCTCATTAGCAGATTTTGGTTCTTTTCTTGTCACTGTACAAAAGATATATTGAAACATCATCATCATCAGGTAGAAAAGATTTTTTGGGACCATTGTCATAGAATAATGTATATATCACAACTTAGAAGATGTGCATACAGATTCAAAAGATTCTGACAAAAACTGATTAAAAAAGGCAAGAAAACTACAGTTAACTATTTCAATCAACTGATGCCTAATGGAACTAAAGAAAAGCAGGTAGCAATTATGAAGCAAGACAAGTATTACGCAAGTTTGACAAAGCAGAAACAATTTTAAAAGTATAGCATTAAAAGAATGTTAGCATCCAATTAAATATAATAATTATCATGCTGAGAAATCATTCTCAGCCAATTTCATGTTTTGCTGAATTTAGTTTAAAAGGTCAAACATATTTTAGAGTGCAATGCATTTAAAAACCAGAAAGCTAAGTTTTCCTCACAAGAAGAACCTGAGAAACAAGTTGGAAACAGAATGACTAAACTAAAGCAAGTGAAGTAACCTTAGATGATTTTAAAATACTTTTTGCAGATCAGGAAGAGTACACAGTTGAAAGTTTTCTGCATGTCTTCAAAAATTTCCGGTCATAACATCAAGGATGCAAAAAAACTAAGCCAAGTTACCATATACATAAACTCAAGGAACTTGCACGAAACAGGCTATTTCAAATCCAGCTTTATGGAATTGCTTTCATAAGCTGACATCCTTTTACAGGTTGTACTGAAGAATCTTGTTAATATTCATAAAATATAAAATTCTGTCACAAAATTATTCAAAGGTGCAAGCATTTGCATCAACTGTTCCTTACAACACTTGAGCCTTTTTCCACCACAAACCTTGAAGTATGAATGTGAAAATTCAAAAAGCCACACTCCACTACTAATCTGACATATCTATTTCTATGACACTAAATAAGCAAGCTTTTGTCAAATTACATAACAGCCAATGTATCAAAATGATCATATCATTAAAACTTTATAAGTGATACTACATTCAGACATGTATCAAGCCTCTCAAATCCAATTATTCCAAGAAGTGGAATAGAATTAAACTACCCTTTGACCTTCTTATGCATAGCTCACAACTTGCAAATGGGTTTAATATTCTGGTGGAAAAGAACAAATCACCACCAGTATTCTTACTAGTAATCAACCAATTCTTTGAGATGTATGCCACACAGTTTCTACCAGTGGGCATACCAGAGAACACAGGAACAGGACGTCAGACTTTGCAGAATCTTTAAATGATGCTGTAAACCCTCCTTTTCCTGGCTGCATGTCTAAATCTCATCCAAAGTGCAGAACCATAGTAGAGACAGTGCAATAGCAAGAAGGATATAAATGTACATACAAACCTTGAAGAACACTAACTTCAGATAAATAATCTCCTCTCTTTTGGGGGCAGAAGTTCCATACATACAGTCTAACCCTGCATACCACCAAGCAGTCATACTACTCAAATCATTTGGCAAACTGTCTCACAGTTAAATAATTCCGCCACCTCCCTACCAAAGGCTACAAGAAGGTAGCAAGAATCCAGACACTTCGGAGGGAAATCCCCAAATTCTGAAAGGTGCATAATTAGATATCATAGGAAAAAAAGGTCTTGGACAGTGGGATATGTCCAAATTGACTCTTCAGGAAACCTTGAACCACAGGGTGCAAAAGCAGAGGCCAAGTAAACTGAAAAGCAGTAAGTACATTCTGTGAAAGTCCCCTTGCGTGTGAAGTGGTCCTTGTGTCATTTATCTGGAAGAATTATCCCCAGATGGTCACAAACAAAGCAGTAGCGAGTACACCACTCTGAGAAGCTGCTCCAGAGAGCAGAGAATGTCCATCGATTAGACATTCACAGTTAGTGGCAAAGATACCATGGAATAGTAGAATAATTTTAGTTTAGAAGGGATGTCCAGAAATGGACTAGTGCAACTCTCTGCTCAAAGCGGGTCTAAATAGGTCAGCTGCTTAGGGCCATGTCCAGTTGAGTCTTGAACCCCTTCAAGAACAGAGATTACACATCATCCCTAGGTAATCTGTTCCTGGTTTTGATCGCTCTCAATGTAATTATTTTTTTCCTAATATCTAATCAGAATTTCCAATGTTCCAACTTCAGTCCATTACTTCTCAGTCTATTGCTTTGCACCTCTGAGAAAAATTAAGCTCCTATCTTTTCTGTGTCCTCCAAGCAGGCATGCAGTAACTGCAATGTCTGGAGGAATTTGCTGATAAAATGACTGTCATTCTGATGAATGTACTGTATGACAGGGCCCAGAAGTGAAGTTTGGCATAAGGCTTTGTGAATATACAAATCACAGTATGTTTCAGACAGTGATAATTCTGTTACATAGTGGTTTGACAAGCTGTCACTGGTTGAAGCGAAGCTGATGGTGCAATGAAGCTGTCTGACAAAATATAAGCCTTCATAGAATGAGTATGTTTTCTCTCCTGAGATCCATGGACTAATCAGGAATGAAATGCAACTACTTGACATTAACAAGTGACTGAGGCCATTAAAGAGGAACATCTTACATTGGGTGTAGGTGGGGGAGGAGGATGGGAGGACCTCAACAGATGCCATAATAAGGGAACAACCATATTCCTCTCTAGTGAAGGTAAACTGGAACTATTGCCAAGATCTTAGTAAATACAGTCATAAATGCATAGTGTCTCATTTGACTTCAACATTGCCTGACGTTATAAATCACAGGGATTAGGTATCCAATAGTTCAAAAGATACCAACCAGCCTCCCTCTAGAACTATTGGTGGCATGTCTATTGGGATTGTCATCCTGAACATGGACTTCCTCAACTACATCTGCAATGTCAAAATAAGTAGTTAGCCCATTTCCCCTTGGAGCAAGGAAGTAACGAAGTCTGAATCCTTTGCACCAGGTTATGTTGCCATGAGCTCCACAGTGTGCAGACAGAAGAACATCAGTTTTTATTCCAGGCCTTTTTCCTTTTCACAGGCCATTCTCATGAAGCTATAACTCATTGAGGCAAGAAAAATAAAGTGAGTATGGTTCAGCTGCGATAATACAAAGAGAAACTTCCATATGAACGAGTTAATTTCTTCTATGCCAGCTTTTAAACCATCATAAACAGATTATATTAAGAATAATCACAATACAGAGAGCCAGGAAGTTACCCTGCAACATGGGAATAGAGAATAATAAATTAAAATGAAAGTAAAACCTTCTACAGGTAAATCATATAGCCAGGAGAAAGATACAATTAATTTTTTTACCTGTTTCTCTGTGAGAATGACTCTGCCCAAGAGTTGATTTTCAAGACCTTTCATGGTCACAGTAAAGTCAATGATGGAGGTTCGAGCACTAATTTCAGGAGAGTAACCGGGATTTGGCAGTTTTGTAGTAATGTAAAGTCTGAAGCCATTCAGAATGTCTACTTCCTTATCACCAACCTTCACCTTAAGAAAAGTATTAAAAAGACGTCTTGAGATATCAAGACCCAGC
>NW_009623964.1:0-23522 GCF_000690535.1 Cariama cristata | reverse complement strand
CAGATACTGCATGTAGAAACAAAGGCTACATTTTTCTGTTCAAAAGCTTAAAAATCCAGCTTTAAATTATATGTCTGATACAAAGAATTTGTTGATAATATCTATGGAACACTTTAAATGACTCATTCACAGATTATTTTGATTTTTAATAATTGTCATAAGCAAAGAGATAAGGAACTCTATAGGTAAATATATTAACTATTTACGATCTTAAAGTCTAATTTTTTGTATTAGCATTAATAAAATTTAAATATTATTTTAATCTTTCACAGTCATATAATTATTAGGAGTTCTTTTGTTGAGGCCAGGGGGGGAAGGTTGTTTCCACTTGTTTGTTCATTTGTTTTATTTTTACCTTGTTGGCTGAACCTGTTTTAATGAAGTTTCTTTCCAAAACGTTATCAAGTGCTGGATCAAGCTCTTCTCCAACATCTTCTATCAAAAGAGGTCTTCCCAAAGAAAGGCTGTCTTCTAAGTGATTTCTAAAATACTTGTGATTCAAAGAAGTGATCTAAAAATACAATCATGGGCCTACATATTATGTCCAGTTACTAAGATTTTTGTTTGGTTTAGATTTATAAATTATTTCATTTTATTTAAATTGCTGACAAAACCAATGATCCTACAGTTAAACTAGGATTAAGGCAAAAACTGTGACCACCAGAAAAGTTAGCATCAGCCTACCATATTCTCAGATCTCACTGAAAGCAAAATTCTATTTTTCAACTACAAAAGTAGAATCAAAGCAGAACTGAGCACTTAAAGTTCTGAGTTCCTATGAGTGCAACTAGACCAGAAATTCAGAGGAACCTTTTATCACCCTCAATTTTATCTTGGATAACATCCCCAAGTCAAACTGCAGCAAGATCAGTTTCAAGATTAAGGCTCTTCCCTCCCCCTCCAGCTTGAAAATCAGGGGGTTATGTTGAACAAGTTATTAAATAGTCTTTGCTTCAAAAGTAGTCCTCAGTACAATTGCGATTAATTTTCAACATGTACACAAAGCACATTCAGCTTAGTTTGCTTATAACTCCATAGTTAAAGTCTAATAAGCATTTTTTAACATAACTAGCTAGGCAATCATTAAAGGGTTCTGCACTGAGATACCAATCAGTATGAATGAAAGTAGATTCCTAGTAATACTCTCAGAGTCACTCTATTATCATCCTTCAAACTCCTCTTTATCTTTTTCAAGGATATCTTTCAAAAAAGCTGGTTTATTGGTGTAATCACAATTGTAGCAAGTAAGGATTTTCTTTCTCTCTCATATTTTCCCATTTGCATTGAATTGGTGTATCTTGCCTCAGACTGTATGTTGTTGCAATACTGTCTTACCTGTATATTTGCAAAATATTTAGCACCTGACATCCATGCTAAGGCAACACAAATTATCAATAATTTCTGATTGAAAGATTATAAAAGTATCATGCTGTATCAACTTCATTTTTCAACATTTATATGAACCTGTATTAACCACTTATTTGGGATTTTTTCCTAATGCTTATGGTATTCTGCAAACATGCTTCAGCCCTTATCAGACATTACTCCAGCCTATTTTCCAACAGTTTATGTTTCATTAAAATAAATTAATTAAACAAGACAAGTCACTGGTAGTAATAAGCTTCAAATGTACACTTTCATATCTAGCCAAATCTCAACTCTACCAAAATATATCCAAGATGTCCTTTATATCCAGACTAGGCATTTTACATAAAAGGCATTTGCTAAGTATTATTTGAATCACTGAACTGTAATGCTTTGTGAGCCAAGAGTTTCTAGGGATTATGAAAGTACCAGCATTCCTGTTACCTGAAGTTCATTCCTGCCTTCCTTATTTTTAATCCAAATTTTACCCTGTGCCTGTGGATCAATTAATAAAGGATAACGAGATGCTTTAGTGACAATGATTCCATTCTGTATGGATAAGTCATCATTTGGTAATCCTTGCAGGTTCCATTCACTGATAGTTGGCACATCAGTCAACATTTCTATGAGGTTCAAGTTGTTACTAAAGGGGATTTTCCGGCTTTTCATTTCCTTTTGCCAGTCATTTAATAGCAGGCTGCGGAACTCCTGATTAAAAGGACCAGAATATGATAGAAAAGCTGTAGCCAAGAGTACATCACCTTAAAAAGAAAAAGGAAAAAAAGAAAACAAAACCATTACAACTTTGCAAATTCTATTCATGAATAAGCTGCTTCCTTCTCTATTTGTTACGTGGTTTGGTTGGTAACTGAAGAACACACTTTGATCCATAAAGACGACAAATCAGCCTTTTTCCCAAGGCTCATTACATAGCAAGAGAATGCTACATTTCAGTAGATGCCACATTTGCTTTATCCTTACAATGCAACTGTAAGAATCAAGAGACGGGCATCTGGCAGCCAGCCAAGGTCAACCCAACACGTACACACATAACACTATTCCAAACACCAGATCCTGCACAAGCAGGACATGGCAGAATAAACTTACTCATAAGCTACCAATTCCACCATTTCCTTGCACGATCATGAGAAGAGGTTTAAACAGTATTTTTGGAGGAGAAAAGAACCTTTATTTAGGAGTACTAATTAAGAACAAGTCAATTACAATCATTACTACAGACATCACTATAGAGGTATTAAGTGTGACAATTTTTAATCTTCAGGTCAACTTCAAAATTGCCCCCCTAAATTTTATGACACCATGGCTGGGGTTTTTTTTGTACCTCTGAAGTAAGAATGTAGGATTCAAACTGGAGAAGATACTGTATTTTTATACTGAGTACTAATATTTTTTAGACTTTTTCAAGTTATCTATAAAAAAAAACATGATGAGTGTGTGGGAAAGGTATCATGCATTTTCAGAAGTTAATAATACATATATATATATTATACCAGCAAATAAAATACAACCTATCTACTATAATAGAGCCCATACAACAGTATCTGCTTTTTACAGTATTTCAAGGCAAAAGTCAGAGAAGAAACTTCAGACACAATAAAGGACAAGATAAATTTCATTTACTTGATCTAACTAATAAATTAATTCTTTATTACAAAGTACTTATGAACTTTTAAGAAAGAAAAATTTTATGAACATTAGTAATTGCATTTAAAAATACTGATTTCTACACGTAAAAGTCAGTGCCTGAGTATCAGTCTTCCTCTCCTCCATATGTATCATCAGTTATAGACATTTTATTGGCACTTGCTAACATATCACTCTCTTTGGACTGCTGCCTACAAACATCAGTCAAGTTAAAATAACAGTGTCCCACGTATGCACTGCATGTTATGCACAACAAGTAAAAGCCCATGTGCAGTATATACATTTACTGTATTTTTTAAAAAATATTAACTTTAGTCTCATATTGTATTTTTTACCTAGCAGTGCTTTAGCAAGAGAATTAATAACAATTACCCTCATTTTAGCGACAGGGAGGCTAAGCTACAAAGGAAAAGTATGACATTTCAAGTATTTTCAGTTTCACTACCCATTACAACTCAAGTGACTAACTTCCAAGTTCAAAGGTGTGGACAAAAGCTTACCCACTAGCCTCTTGGTTTGCATGGCAAATTCTTTACTCTGCTCTGTCCACCTCTCTTTTTCACCTGCTAAACCACTTATGAGACTGGAGGCAGTTTGCATTTTATGACGGCAACGCTCAGCATCTTCAAGCAAAGTCTAGAGAAAACGATAAGCCAAGAAATATGGTTTACAGTCATGTATCTGATAGGCCAGGAAAATCTCTACATCTAATTAAACCAGTAGTTAAACAACACCTTAAAAACATATTCTCACTTATATCACTGTGCTGAGAAGGAGGGAAAGTGGGATGGAAAAAATACACCAGGACATATTATCAACATCTATGATAAATGTGATTCAACCTTTTAATATTTCTGCTCTTATCTTTCATGTTGGTATACATGTTAAGTGATATGCAAAATGTCTGGTACCTGTTAACTCTGGGGAATTCTGCCTGGAATTTGAGATACATTATACACAAATAACATACATTAATGAAACTTAATGTTACAGTAGTAGGTGCCAAACAAATAATCCAAACAAAATAGTTTTTGAGGAGGTAGGAGGGAGGGGAGGAGAGGATCAGTGGCAAAGGAAAGAGGTGGGATCCAAAGAGGCAGTATCCAAATAATATCGATCTCTTATCCTCTGTCCATCAACACCCTTTCCAACGAACAATAGCGAAATTGAGAGAATGCATTAAGTTTTCCTTAAAGTAGGGGTGGCAACTCCTTTTCTGTAAAGAGCAGTTCACCTGTTTTTCTCTCATTGCTTTTTCATACTCTGCTTGCATAATATCTAATTCTTCCTGCTTGGCACCCAGTTCTTCTTGAGCCTTCTCCAGATCCAGCATAGCAGTGGTTAGGCGATTCTCCTGGATTGCTAAATTAGCCTATGAAGCATACAAATATAAAAGCGTATTCATACATACAACATCTCAAAGCATTTGCTATAATGTACCTCAAAGTTTTACTGTACTACATTTCAAAATCAAATTGCTCAGTAGAGGTTTCATCATTCATTATAACCTTTAATTTTACAACAAACTAACTTCTTATTGCAGGTAGTTGCAATTAAACAGCCTAACATCAGTTAGAAAAAATAATTAGAAAACCTTGTGGGAATACCAGCCATTCCCTATCTGACACAAAAGTTAGTCTGATCCAGCCTGCAAAAAAGACTGGTGCCACTAGAAGCATATTTGATTTCTCCAACCAATATGTTTTGCCTAATGAAAGATACTACCTCTAACTACAAATCTTGCTTCCCTCTCGGTCATTTCTATTAAAAATACAAGCTATTCTGTGTTAAAATCATGCTTGAACATGTTCTTCCTGACTTACTTTCTTACTTTTTAACAAGTCTTTAGGCCTGTTTTTCTCTAAATAACACTGATGAATAGAGTCTCTGTACAGTCTTCTTATGAACTGAGATCCAGAACATCAAAAGACCCAGATCTCTAGGTTTTTCCTACTTAATTCTTTATAAAGGTAAAGCAATTGTAATAGTGAATTAAACTAGATGATAGCTGCTTCATCCCCATTCAGAAGGTTCCCAGACGCATAAAACTACAGAATCTCTTTCATAATTTTAACAACTTAAAAGCGGTAGTTCATTTGAAATATATTTTACTGTAGAATTACTGTTTTCAAGACAATAAACTCCTACAGAGGCATGCACGAGTTGGAATAAGGTAGCTTGTATTTCCAGCAGATGAAATCCTCAAGCGCACACAGGTGAGGAGGAGAAGGACCAAAGGGTGTTTTGTGTGCCTCCCACTGATTAATAGACTTACCTTTAAAGGTAATACTTCTTTGTTGATGGAAAAAAACACAGCCATAGCTTTGGTCCATGAGCAAAGGCCAGCAACATTCCCACATACTCTCTTAGCTGTCTCAATGTTGTAGTCTACCATTTCAAAATAAGGGCTCAAAAGTTCTACTACCTCTTCATTAATTGTGTCCTTCGGAAATTGCTAACAAAAAAAAGTGCAATATACATAATGTACGTAATTTATGTAAACTATACGTATATGCATTTCAGCACACACAGAACACTATGAAGATCACAAATGTTACTTCCAAACAGCTAATATGAAGTTCTCTCTCTCATGTATCTTTGACAGCTTGCCAAAGTCATTCCACTTTGTTCTATATTCTTACAAAATGGAAAAAAGTTTGCTTTCATTTACGATCTTCACTATCTTACACTATCCATTACTGTTACACAGCTAATTGTTGCTACAAAATATCATTGATACCTTGCTTGAAATTCCATTTTCCTTAAGACTGAATTAGTAACTTAACAATCTTCAAAAAGAAAAGGAAAAGCTTAGCTCTGATTCATAAACACACATTCTACAAGACAGTCCTTTCAAAGGGCAAGTAAGCTATCTTCTCTTTAAATTACCTTATCTCGTTAGTGGAATGTGTTTCAATTTCAAGAATTTATTTTGACCCTCTCTTTTGTCCAAAAAACATCTCTGCCATTTTTTATCCTCAAAAGCTCTCAATTTTTCTCCCTCTAATTTATTTTGATGGTCAAACAGCCTATATAAGTTTGGTCTTCTTTAAGATTTTATTTACAAGGTATAATGAAAGTCCATCACTGATGAACTTGAAAAATAACTGTTCCCTGAAATACAAATAGATCTATTTATGCAAAAGCAATGAAATGTTGAAGCCCTTCAGTAAATTAAAAATCCTTACAAGTAGATGCAACGTGAATACAACATATATGGCATCCATGGCACTACCAACCATACAAAGTTGGTCAAGCCTGCCATCTGTGATTTCCCGTTGGACCAGAGACAGATTAAGTAAACCTCTCAAAATGCAGAAATCAGAGATAATAACATCTAGTGGCGGAGGACAAGGTACAATTTATTTTGAGTAGATTAATTATAATATTATTAGTTTAAATTATGAACATGTATTTATTTACCAGTTACTCTTCCATTTCCCTAGACACATACTATGGAGCTGAAAATCCCAAATTTAGAAAAATTCTGATTTTATACATCCTAATAATTATCTATTCTTTTGCAAGCCACTGCACAAGTTTCAATGCTAAAAATTAATGAAAAGTTAGATACCAGAAAAAAGATGTTTTCTACTAGCTTTAATGAAACAGATAAGTAATGGCTATTCAAACCAAATGCTTAAAGCTTTAAATCATTTGTCACTGAAAGTAATTTCATTGCCATACTTCGAAGAAACTAAAATTGATTTATGACCTGGCTTTGCCAGAAGGATTCAAGTTTATTTCATTGTAACATACTTATTTTTAAGCCCTTAACTTTTCAGATCTATTGTGCGTCTGATTCCCCTTGCACATTTATTCTCCTATGAATACCAGAGAAAACACTGTCCCCTATTTTGTTAAATTAAAAAAGTATCAAAAAGAAGGCTGCACAAGAACCTGTAAATTCTGTAAGAAGTTCCCTGCTGTCATCAGTTTCAAAGATTCTTGCCATGATGGGATGGTACAGCATTTTTCTTGATCAATTTTCACATTATTCACTTTTCGCTGGAAGAGCAGTAACACACAGTCCATGATACGCATAATGAGGTGAGGAGGTCGACCCAGTGTGCGGACAGTGGCAATATCTGCAGGTTTTATTGTCTATGAATTTAAAACAAAGGGTAAAGCAATTACTGTTATTATTTTTTTAATAAGACATAGAGCACAAGCTCACCAACAGTATTAATCCATTGGAGAAGAAAAAATTATTCATATTATTTTTGATTGAAAATAATTTTACCTCTAAAAAGTATGAAGCTAGAAGGACCTTCCAACCAAATTTCCACTACTACCTCCTAGCAACTATTAGGAAACCTCAGCTCAGCCACCTCCACGGCAGTACCTAAAAGCTTAAAACTACCATGCACACTTTTGACAAAACAAAGAACAAAACAGAAACATCTTTAAATTTTACCTATTTTTTAAAAATGCAAAGCTATTGACCAGAAACTGAGTATAGAAAGCAAATACATTCTGTTGATATTTGGCAAATGAAGGGCAATTAAGGAAGTCAGTGAGAAGGCCTGATACACGTATAGATTTGCACTTTCTGATTCATCTTACTTGGAACGTTCCTATTGTAGAAGCAGGTCTGTGAGAAAAATAAATTATAATAATGTATGTAAACCTAGGCCCTGTTAAGTAAAGCCAAATAAGCCCAGGGTACAAATCTAATACTTTAACTCGTAACTCTAGTGTACATCATGAATCAGAAAGGACTATCAGAAAAGTCTACTGAAGATGTCTCCTTCGAGAAGCACTGATTTGAGCAGTAGTGCATACTGCTCCACATACAGAGCAAAAAACCGCTGAACAATGGTAACTGCTGATGGGCAGACCCACTCCTATAACAGACATAACTTAGATCAGAAACTTTGCTTATTCACAGGCAATTTAATCAGCCTGAGTACATGACAGTAACAAACAATAAGCAACAAGTTATTGCAGGTGTTATGACATCTTGCTTCTAGCTTAGCTCAAGCCTCCCTGGGAATTCATAAAGGAAGATTTTAATTACTTGTGTTTATACTTCAAGAAAGGCATTGTAAATTATTGCAGATTATGCTGATCACCTTCCTTCTGCCTACCTGTTGTTTCCCTTCAATATTTTGCTGCTCGTTGAGTTCAGTATGCACCTGATAATTCAGCACGTGTTTTTCCAGATATCTGTCTGGAAACTTTAACTGGTGTTGCTTAGTGACCTTTAGGAACTTCAGCCCAGTCTTTTTTGCTACCAATCAAATTATGGCAAAAGAGCTGCATTTCATTTCTATTTATTTATTTATTTACTTCTAGTTCTGCATTTAATGTGTCATTTTTATGGCAGGGTAAAGTGCAACTGTTACTGAATTTTGGCAATTCTTACTCAAACTTTAAAAAATTAATCTCACTATATGTTTAAAAATGCTTGTAGGCTGTTCTGTACCTACTTGTCTCTTAACGCAGCATTTAGCAGTCCTAAAATATGTAAAAAAATTGAGTGAAATAACCATAGATTTATTTTTTTTTTATCTGGGAAGTGACTTCTATATTTACTAAATATTTTAATAGCCATTTGTCTGCATTGCAAGTAGAATTCTATTATAGGAATCTCTAGCTGGAAATTTGCAAATCCATCATAATTATGAGATTCTTCTTTTTTGAAAGATGCAGCCCTATACAGACCCGTACAGAGATTTTTCTTGCTTAAAGGAATTTCTGAATGAATGAATGCATGCTGAGAATACAGATATGCACACTGATAGGCATGCTTTTATGATAGTTTTCCTTTCCCCTTTAGTCACAAAGCAATTTATTATAGTAAACATAAGAATTTCAAGATTAAGCCCAACTACCATTCCCCACTGTGAAGTTTCACAATAATGCTAAAGTAGCTTTTCCTTAAAATCAGGTTTTTGTTTATTAGAATCCTAAATTTCAAGAAAAGCAGTTTTGGTTTGGTTTGGTAACTTAAGCCAAAACCAGAAGGTAAGCTGTAATAAGATGCAGGACAGGACACAGGACACTGGTGCTTTTTTCATACTTCAGACACCGCCCAGTTAGAATTCTTTGTGTATGCATTTACCATAGAATGGTTTGGTTGGAAGCAACCTTAAAGATCACCTGGTTCCAAACCTTCTGCCATGGGCAGGGACACCTTCCACTAGACTAAGTTGGTCATAGTCCCATCCAACCTGGCCTTGAACACTTCCAGGGATGGGGCAACCACAACTTCTCTGGGCAATCTGTTCCAGTGCCTCACCACCCTCATGGTAAAAAATTTCTTCCTGGTATCTAGTCTAAATCTTCCCTCTTCCAGTTTAAAGCCATTGCCCCTTACCCTGTCACTACATGCCCTTGTAAAAAGTCCCTCCCCAGCTTTCTTGTAGGCCCCTTTAGGTACTGGAAGGCTGCTATAAGATCTCCCGGGAGCAATCTCGTCTCCAGGCTGAACGACCCCAACTCTCTCAGCCTGTCTTCATAGGAGAGGTGCTCCAGCCCTCTGATCATCTTCGTGGCGTTCCTCTGGACTTACTCCAACAGGTTCATGTCCTTCTTCTGTTGGTGGCCCCAGAGCTGAAGGCAGTACTGCAGAGGAGGTCTCACCAGAGTGGAATGGAGGGGGAGAATCACCTCCCTCAACCTGCTGGCCATGCTTCTTTTGATGCAGCCCAGGAGATGGGTGGCTTTCCGGACTGCAAGTGCACATTGCTGGGTCATGTTGAGCTTCTTGTCAACCAACATCCCCAAGTCCTTCTCCTCAGGGCTGCTCTCAATCCATTCTCCACCCAGTCTGTATTTATGCCTGGGATTGCCCCGACTCAGGTGCAGGACCTTACACTTGGCCTTGTTGAACTTCATGAGGTTTGCACAGGCCAACCTCTCAAGTCTGTCAAGGTCCCTCTGGATGGCATCCCTTCCCTCCAGCATGCTGACCACACAACACAGCTTGGTGTCATCGGCAAACCTGCTGAGGGTGCACTCGATTCCCCTGTCCATGTCGCTGACAAAGATGTTATACGGCACCAGTCCCAATACTGATCTCTGAGGAATGCCACTCGTCACCAGTCTCCACTTGGACATGTTGACCACAAGTCTTTGAGTGCGGCCATCCAGCCAATTCCTTATCCACTGAGTGGTCCATCCTTCAAATCCATGTCTCTCCAATTTATAGACAAGGATGTTGTTCTTGTCAGAATGCTTGCTCACATTTGGGTTGTTTGGGTTTTTTTTACCTTTCTCCTTTAGCTAAGTATCAGGATCTTACAATCCAGACCTGCTTTCTTATTCCACTCTTATTAGCTGTCATGTCATAATCCTTCATTTAGATGTTTCCACTCTGCCCTTCAAGAATCATGGCAGTCAGAAATTGTTAAGCACCTCTCCCTCAAAGTGAAGTCACACGTTCAGAAGAACCATCAAAATTTATTTATACTAGATTTTGAAGACTTTTATTTGAAGGAACATCACAATAGCCTTTAACCATCACAACTGTTGGTAGCCTCTCAAGTGGAAAGGAAAAACTTCCAGTAAACCTACATAACAGCCTTTGAGGTTTATCTATCCTTCAGGTTTTTTCTTCATTCTTTTCTATTTTTTGAGATGCCAGCTCCCTGCTAGCCTCAGATCCCACTGCCTCAGATCCCATTACTGCTGCTCATGACAGAAATGCCTTGAGGGACATTCTCTTATACAGTGAGCTGAACAGAGATTTTTAAAAAAAATACTATGGCAAGTTCAACAAAATTAATCTTTTTTCACCACTAATGATATAGGCAGAGTGTTATCACTCTATTAAAAAAGCTTTACAAAAAGATCATGTTGAAAGTCATGAAGTCCCATAGTGAATGAGAGAAATCTGGATATTGCCACAACTCGTAAGAAAAAAGAAATTTTTTTTAAAGAGGGCAGAAAAGACTGTGGATCAGCATTGGTGAAAACTTAAAACAAAAACAGGAGGTTGATATTTCGATGGAATTATAACTGTTTTTACATGGAAAGCACTTCACTCATTGCACACAAGCTGTTTTATAACAGTATCAACATTCAGTTACCGGTCTAATATCAACCTGCAGCACATAATATATCAACTATAGTTTCAAATAAGTTAAAACTTGCCCTTTTCTGAAAAACTGCCTATTTTGGGTTTGGTACTCAGGTACCAAAAAGGAAAACAAAACTGAACCTAAAAAGCCTCAAAATATGTATATTATTTGCATACATTTTCTGTCAACTGATGAGTTATGCTATCTTATATTCATTTTCAAAGAAGCCCGTCTTCTTAGCAGTAAAATGTTATATATGGTTCAAGTACTAACCTGTAAGGCTGCTTCTGCCTCTTCCAAAGCAGGCTTAGCAGCTTCCAACTTCTCTTCAGCAACAGCTTTGTCAACTGAGATACTGTCTACTATAGCTTGAGCTTTGTCTTTCACTTTCTGAACTTCACCCCTCACCTTCTCAGCAGCCTGTGCTTTTACAGTAACTTCTTTCAATACCTAGAATGTGAGAAAAGCCACACGCCAAATATTAAAGAAAACACCTAGGTGGAAGAATGAAATTAATTTTTGTTCTAAAATTTTATCTATTGAATTCCAGAACCAGAAAACTTAAACAAGATGACTTGCATCACTGTTATAAGCTTCCAAGATCCCTTTTTTCCAACATTTAACTTTCTTTTACTTGATTAATCTTTTCAAAATAGAAGAAACAAAAAGAGGGAAAAAAAATCAAACAGCAATACACTTTGAAAGCTGTACATACCATGTCAGCTTTTTCATTGGCAATTTGAAGTTCCTTTTCTTTTACCTCCAACTCTCTGCTTAGAGCAGCCACTGACTCAGAGGCCTCTTTCAACTTTTCCAGTCCAGTATTCATTCTAGAGTTAAAAAACAAAATAAGAAGCATGTAATTCCCTATCTAATTTACACTCTATTTTCCAAATTATTCCATCAATAGAATGAATCACATCAATCAGAATGAACACTAGCAAAAGATGTTTTACACCAAAAATGAAACTTGTACAGGAATTTTCACACAAATGCCTGATGTCTTTAGAATTAAGAAAGTGAACAATAGAGAATTACATGAAGTCTGTGGCTTGAAATTTTACCCAATTCTAAGTCAACCAGTATGCCTTTATCATTGCATAAAAATCCTATATGTTGGTTCCATATACGTCACCATCCCTGTTGAACTCCAACTTGATACTCAAAGGACTGAGTTCTATACAGCAGAAAGCATTTCCTGATCACTAGAATCTTGAGAAATATCTCAAATCGCTATTTCTTGTCTGAAGAGGATATTGAAAAGGTTAATAAAATCAAAATATTGAAATCAAGACCAACCAAAAGAGAGTAAAAGAAAAATAGCACTGAAATAACACTTTTCTCATTCAGCATTAAAATGCCCCTTCAACAGTGCTTTTTGTCTATCAGAAAGTAAGTCCTCACTTGGGACTTTTCAGAGAAGTTTAAGTGGCCTCTATAGAGGCTGCTATTGCAAAGGCTAAGCAGTACTTGGACAGCTAAACAAATACAGGAGAACAGATAAAGAGTAACACCTGCTGAAGAAATTCAGACTATGCAACTAAAGTTAAGTGAAATATATTGACATGCATGAACTAATCTGGTGCATTTGAGGCATCAGAAGGTAGAAAACAGGACCAGATCTCTCTGTTTTACAAGACTTCACCCATAACATAACTACAGATTTCTAACTCAATTTGGCTTGGAAGCCAAAGAATGTTTCTAAGTGAAATAAACTAGTTTGAGTCTTTCTTGAAGGCTTCCAGCTCTTTGCACCAGTCTTTCAAAACTGAGAAGACAGTTTTTAAGGGTGATACCAATTGGTACACTAAATGTAAATTTTACATTCTATTTGAGTATTTCTGACATGAAGATAAATCTGCAAACATTCTTCATTAGTTTAATAAAGTATCTGAAAAGGAGAATTAATATATCAAAACCACTTTAATAATCCACAAGTAAAAATCTCAGCAGCCTAAATTAGGCTCTATGATCACAGAATCAAAACTGCCAAGGGTATTTCTTACATGTTCATATCAGGAAGATACAACTGTTTAGCAAGAAAACAAAAGTTGCTGTTTGGTAAATTAAATGCTATTGTGAATATATTATGAAATTACATGTAGATGTTTTCTTTTAGTCATTACAAATACATGAGCATAATTTATATTCACCTTTTTTCCCATCACCTTACTCTTCATAACTACCCTTTTCCCCTACAAAAATAGTCTTTAACTTACATGTCAAGAGCAACTATATTTGATCAAGTTACATCTTTACACAATTTTAGGAAATTAAAAAAAAAAAAAAAATCATTTTGCTGTGCAAAGAGACAATCCATACACTGAAACAAGGCATATCAGAATACACCTATCTGGGGAAGAAAACTACAGAAAGACAGTCGTAAACTGAGCAGTTTACCTGTTTGCTAACGTCTGCACTTCAGCATGCTTTTCTTTGTATGTGGTTTTATATCCCTGAATAAAGGATAGGTAGGATTTGGGAGTCACATGTGTAGAACGTCTGTATCTTTGAAAGTAATCAGAACACTTCTCTGCCACTCCATCCTGGAATGAGCCCATGCACTGCACAATTTCCCTCTTTGTATCAGCAGTGCAGTCCATATCAAATGAGGACAGGAAATGTTCAGATACTTAGGAAAGAATGAAAAACATAAATGTAAGTAAATACTCAGGAAAAACTCTTAGCTTATAAACAAGGCAATATCAAACATCAGCATGCATTATGTCAGCTTTCACCTAGCTTCTGAAACTCCCATCAGATTCTTAACATTATTCCATGTTTCTCAGTAAAAAGTATAGCCAAGGATCTGGTATTCTTTCACCTCCAAAGTATGCAACTGCTTTTTCTCTCTGAACCCATCTAACTGCTAGCTACCAGGGACTGGGTAATCACAGCCTTCCTCTGTATGCCTGATCACAGGCACGGTCACTAATAATCTCTTTCTTTAGTAGTACGTTGCCTTCTTTACTAATGCGTTTAAGCCATCTTCAAGGGGAATTTTTCTTCAAACTTTGTTCAAAGACTTTCCTCTGTTAGAAATATTTCAACAGTTTAATACAGCAAGCTTTAAAGAAGAAAACATCTATATCAAATTTTAGAACCAAGTTTCTTTCCTCTGCCAGTGTGCTGGCAAAGTTCAAAGCAATTAAAATAACTTCATGGCCACCAATCAGAGAATTAAATATCTGCAAAGCCAAAACCTAGACCTACCTGCCACTAGAGCATCCTTAGGCCACCGGCTGAACCAGTCTATAGTGCATCCAGAAATGAGAGCAGGGAACTTCAGGGCCCTGTTTCGGAATTTTTCACCTATTGGTGAAAAGCAAAGAACCACATGAAGGTTCTGACGGACTCTGGCCATGAAGTAGTCATACAAAACCTCACTGGCTGCAGGTCTACGTGGATGCTCCTTTTTGAAGGTGGGTATGAGGTCACTAATGATCTCATCTACTTCATCACGTACAAATAAGTTTGACACCTTTGAGAAAAAGGAAGATTTTTTCACGCTTTATCAGATGATCCAAAATAGAGTATATAGCATAAGGTTCATTTAAAACATTGCATTTCAGGAAGGTGCATACATTTCAGACACTGAAGTTATTAGGATCCACCCCACTCCTTTAAACTAAAACTTTTACTGAAGTGATTCCATTAAACACACTGAAATCTAACTTGCTGTAAAGGTAAAACCCACTCTCCCATGTGAAAAACAGATAACTCATGTACAATGGCTTTGCTTTCTTCTCTTAATATTCTAATAACTAGTAGAAATTACTCTGAAACACACTCCTGAAATTATTAATAAATACATAAATAAATGCCATCCCATCCATTCTGGACATAAATTTACCATACAAAAACTAATTCCACACTAAGGAGATATTTAATTTAACAGATAATTTTGTTAAACTTCAGTGACTTTCCCCAAGTCTCAATTTTTTTTAAGCTATTCTCAGGTCCACGACAGCTTGTGAACACATTTAAAAGGGTCTGACTTAGACAATTTCTCTGTATGAAATGATGATGCTCATTCTTTATTTTACAATAGCTTTGTCTCACTCTAACCTAGTATAATGGATTGCTTATAATTTGTGAAAGTATGCCTGTTGACATATAAAAGAATATTCAAATAAATTTGGTTATTTTACTTCAGAATTATAACATTTAAAAAGCAGAAAAACAATCATGAGAAGGCATCTTACCTCTCCTGATGATAAAACGTTGTTCAGGTATTCCAAGAAAGACTCATCTTTGATCTCATTGTCCGTAAAAAGAAAACAGATGCCTTTGCCTTGCAGTCCTGCTGTTCTGTACAAGAGTTTCAGATCTTCGACCAAGTTTAAAGTGTTGTACGATCTACAAAAAAGGACAGCTGTACTAATAGTCATTCCTTCTAAAAAGGGCTTCCAGTTAAAAGAAAAAGAACAAGCAACTTTAAGCAAGAAACAATCTCTTGGAATTTAAGGCAAAAGGTGCCGCAATCCATGAATTTTCATTTAGATTAGGAGGAAAGACATAGCTCATTTCAAAGTCTCACATTAAACACCTAATCCATTCTTCCTTTTCTTGCTCTCTTTTTCACCTCCCACATCAATAAAAAGAAAAAATTATAAAAAAAAAAAGCCACAACCCCACACCCCAAACCCACCAAAAAAGCCAAAAACAATGACAAAACCAGCCCCAAACCTGAAGTCTTATCATGCTATTTATTTCTCTTTTGCTAGAAAAAGTGGAAAGACAGACAGGTGTTGTCTCACAGGATTTTGTCATGTGCTGGGTGCAATAAGATACTTTAGACTTTATTGACTAATTAAAAAACTTAAACTACTTGGCCCTTCTGGTGAAAGTCATCACCAATGGTGACACTCACAGTTTTACAAGAAGGAAAGAGAGCAGCAGCAAACTAAGATACTAAAAAACATAAAAACTATTAGACAAGTTGTGATGGGTTGACTTTGGTTTCTGCATAGTTGGTTCTCTCACAGATTCTCACTCTTCTCCTCTGGCTGCTGTTGCACAACAGTTTTTTTTCTCCTTCTTAAATGTTATCACAGAGGCGCTCCCCACCATCGCTGATGGGCTCAGCCTTGGCCACTGGCAGGTTCATCTTGGAGCCAGTTGACACTGGCTCCGTCAGACATGCAGGAAGCTTCCAGAAGCTTCTCACAGAAGCCAGCCCTGAAGGCCCCCATGGTACCAAAACATTGCCACGCAAACCCAATACACAAGGTTACACTGGAATGATCTCTCTGGCTGGATAAAGGAGTGCAATAAAAGCTGAGGTTTCTAGGATGCCCATTGGGAATTAAAACAGAGAAGTGGTTGATGAACTTTATTAAGAGTTTCTTACATAACCATAATGATCTCATGTATGACTTGAAAAATCAGAAATTGTACAATAGTTCCTCATTACTAGGGAGGAGTTCAGGAAATAAATACATTGGTTTTATGACTTTTTTCTTGATGATTAAGAAGATTTTTTTTGCATTTTGGCAAAGATATCATAACAACAAAGATAAGGTTCCCTACATGCGTTTAAGTAAGATACTTCAAAAGCAAAGACACCACTAAAATTAGAAATGGACAGAGAGAAGCCACAAATATTCTATGCCCTTTTGTTTCAACTGCAGAGGGAAATAATGATTAGAAGATTTATTCAGTTAATTACTGAAAATTAGACAAAAATACTGACCTGAAAAAAATACTTCGTTATACACATTGAGTTAGCAATATGACTATCATCTACCTTGGTGAACTAAATGAAATCATTTAAAATCCAACAATTATTATCTTTAAGAAACCACAGAACAGGAAATTTTGGATTAACAAAGGGCAAACAATTCTATCCAAGAAGGATTCAAAATTTTTCCCACAGGTATTTTGGCACAAATTATTATATGTGTTTTAGATAAACCCTTAAGGTTAGAAAAGCACAGTTTGATTTTATCAATCAGATAACACTTCTACACTTGCTTGTTGACCCACATGGAGAACTCCAAGCCGTTTGTAAGGCAGGATTGTGTTTGATCAGAATTTTTGATGAGTCTTTCCTAAAATCATGTTTATTCAAATCTTCACTCAGTTTATTCTTCGTGATAGTTTCTTTAATTCATCTGGTGCACACATTGAGTATACAAGCCTTCAGGTGGAAGAGTTCCCCAGATTTTTCTGGACTTTTTTTTTCATGGGCTTTATATAGGCCTTCTTATGAACCTCAGGTGCCAAAACAACTTTAAGTGGGAAGCTCCACAACACTTTCTTAATTCAACATTTCACCCTCTAGTGGCCTTATAATTCTTCCTGAATGATATCCAGCAATTTGTTACTGCTTGTTTTGTCAACTGTATTGTAATCTCTCCTGAACTCATTTCTATTTCAGACAGACGCTCACCACGAGGCATTCCCACATGTTAATCTACAATTTCTTCTGCAGCCAACACAGCTGCAAAAGAATTAAAATTGTTTAGCCTCTCTACAATGACATTTTATTTGAGTGCCGAAAATATTTCCTGATAATTAACTTGTCCTATAGACACTTTGGGAGGCACTCATTCTAAAATACTCAGAGAAGGATTTATAACTTAGTTTTTATATCTTTTGTGAGTTACTCCAAATGAAACTACAGGGGGTTGAACAATATGAAATAAGGCAAGATATACTTGGAAAAGAAAGTCAAAACACTGACATATACATAAGATCTACCAAATTAATGGGCAGGGATGAGGATTCCACCTTCTCACACAGGCGTTATTTCAAATATTACAAGATAAACTTCTAAAGACACTATGGAGAGATAACACCTACAAATACTTTCAGTACAGTTTATTGTACTACATAAAGACAGAGAGCAACGATAACTTGACACTGCCAATATTCCTTCTCATTCTGTGAAACACACAAAACGTTTTACTGCTCCAAAGATGGTAAAAACTCAGATTTATTGTAGAAAATCAATGAAATTCAGTAAGTCTCAAAGAATTTTCATGTCTTTCTACTCTACACAACAGTACTCAGCCTATGGTAAGCTTGTTCTTTCTCCCACTGCAGAGACTGGGAGCCTGTTTTATTTACAGGAAGAGTTCAAACACAAAGTACTTATTTACTTAAATTTTAATTGATGCTCACCTTGTTAGCATTATCTGGAACGTATCATAGCCAGCTATGAAAGATGCCAGTCTTGTCAAGCTCTGCTTTCCTGAGCCACCAACTCCAACTAAAAGAGCATTTCCACGAGGAGTGCGAATCACCCGAGAAATCTGTGTAAGACCACAATCATTTATTGCTACAATGTGTAAAAGTTACACACCCAAAAATCCTATGCAACTGCAGTAATAAAGGTATATTAGAAATGCAGAACAAATGAAAAATATTAGGTTTAATTAAAGGTTTCTATATTACTATTAATATATTCTACAGATATTTGCACTTTGCATATTTTATGTAAGCCTTCCAATAGTATAGCAACCACTTGATTCCATCACTGTGAACTTTCAATTATCAGTAGAATTTCACCTCACACTTCCACAAAGCACAAGTAAATCTCGACTGTGATTTGTCAGTGATGTGCTGTCATAGCATGACAGATTATTAAAATTGGGCAGGAAATAATAATTGCCCCAGTACCATAACCTCTGGACAACTTTAGTAAGACTCATCTCTCCAGGTTCCTTCATTGTGACCACAGAGACAAGTTGTCCCAGGCATGTTAAATTCAGGAAAAACACTCTCCAGTATTCTCTGCAGCAGGTAATAATACTGCCTTTATAATCAAACTTCTTAAGCTTCTAGTTTACTTAATTATAAAAATGCACAATATTAGTATGAATATTTGATCACAGTGGAACATCTCCCAGGTAGATAACCCTTTCTTTCCCATTTCTTATTTATCCTTTAAAACAAAAGGCAGTAGTTACCTACCACTCCACATTTCCCTTCAATTCAGGGTAGTGCAAAGTAAACAAACAGACCCTTTGCAATTCAGCATTAACTGTGAACTGCATGCAGCACCTGTCCCACTGTCCACAGCTAAAAAACAGTGCCAAGAAATCTGGAAACAGGTAGAAGATGTTACCTGATGTTGAGAAAATATGCCTTTAAGCACAGGAGACAAACTTGTTCCCCCATCAGTTGCATGTGGACAGATACTCATAGTACACAGAAGAGCCTACATTAATTTCCAGAATAGCATGGAGCCACTTGCCTCTCAAAGGCAAGGTAACACCAACCAGCTGGTTAGCAGATGGTCTCCTCTGCACAAGCAATGACACAGAGTATCGGCTCCTGTTCTCTTTATTCATCCCTCTGATACCCCTAGAATTCCATCACGCCAATAAGCAGCCTGGGATACCTGTTTACTTGCCTTTCCACTAACATACTTTTTCAAGCTATTAAAAATAATCATGTCAACTTCCCGTGGCTTTAAACCCATACATTTTACACATTGAGTGTAACGTACTTGTTATTTTTCATAGGTTAATGTTTTATAAGAAAGATAAAATGAAGTATGAAAGTTTACTCTAAGCATACTTAGTATTTAACCAGAGAAAGAAAAATAGTTTTGCACACCGCCATTAGAATATTGCTGATCACTTCAATTATGGCTACTAGATCTTTTCCAGGCAGAGGCACACAAGCTGTAAATTGGAAGTTTTGTTCTCTAAGATATTGCTCATTCAAGTCATACTACGTCAGCTCAGATTAGGCATTATCCTAACTGTGCTCACCTAGCTTTCTCTTAGAAGCTGTCTCAAGCATAGCTAATGCATAAAGCTCAGACCTGCACAGCTGTAAATGCTACTTTCAAGAATACGGGATCCAAAAAGCACTATATATTCATTTTATCCAAGTGAAAGTTAAGATAACATTTCAGCTGTTTACCATCTAGCTACCCAAAGAAGAGATTCCTGACTACAGGTGGCTCTTCAGTGAGAAAGAAAAGAAAAAAAAAAAAAAAAGATTCTTCTTACATCCTTATATGAGAGCTATATAGGTTTTTTTTTTTTTTACTAGGAATAAATCAGAAACTTGTTAGTGACTGTGATGATGATTTAACAATTTTCATAAAGAAATCCATAGCAGAACATCATCCATTTTGCAGGGAAGACCTTAAAAGAAAGGGAATAATTTTGTGAAATGGCAAGAATCCACCTCAAAATTTTGAAAACTGCAGATGCAGTCTGTTTGTCAACTATAATTAATTTTCTTTTTTTTTAATATTTATCACATTATCTGTTAGGATGGTACAATCCAATATGCAGTTTATGATAAGAAATACAGATAACCTCACCATGCAACTGAGAAACAATAGGGGGGTTAGTTTAAAAAAAAAAAAGAAAAAAGAAAAAAAGCCTGTCCTTTCTAGGAAGCCTACTCTGTGTGGACCATTTTATCAAGCTATGCTGTGCTAAAAATTATGGTCAGCTCTAATCCATATTCAAAGGAATTTTGAAAGAAGTGAGCATACTGTGGATCTACAAGGGAAGTTCAGACTACATTTATTCCTACTCTGCTGTGCCTACTCCTTCATAAGCAACCAATTATGTCCTAACCTGAATTTAATTTGACTCATTCCAAAGAGAGGAAAAGCCCTCAGAAGAATTAACAAGAAAAAATGTTCAAATAGAGTTAGAATAGTTAGAACCATGATCCCATCAGACATAAAAGATAGATATAAAAGAATAGTTCCATCCCATGCATTTTCAGAAAAGTTGAGTTTCAATACCTAGTCACAGAGTGACAGACAAAATATTTGCTAGCAATAAATCACTTGCTTCAATTTTAGAAGTAATTTACCTTGGTTTGTGCATACCTCTGCTCTAGCACTGAAGGCAAGTGAACAACAACAACAAATGGCAATCCAGTAAGACTGTACCTTGACTAAATGAATCATAGCATCCTCAAAGAAAACCATGTCCATTCCAGTACCACGGATATTCTCATTATATGTTTGTAAAAACATATTTAAACAATTCCGCAGCTGATGAAAGGAGTAAACTGGCTCATATATTTTGGGAGTATCTAAATTAACTTCCTCTGATTTTTCACCTAGAACAAAAAGCAAGTAACAAAACCGTAGCAGTTTAAATGTTTGATCAAGGCTCAATGTGGGGATGAGTAAGTGAAGGTAATTAGAAGTCTCTTTAACCATTCAAAACTAGGTTTATTATACATAGTATTACATATTAGATGTACACGAGTGCTGCCTACACCCTGCCTACAAGAAATTGTAAGTTCATCTGCTTAATTCTCAAAGACAAAATCAGCAAAAATTAGGGAGATTTCTTTCTTTACATCTCAAACTTGAATGATGAAAAACTAAAATTAACTTAGATGCTAGAAGCAAAAGTAGCACCAGAGAATGAAAGTAAATAAATATTGCAGTTAAAAATGGCAATCTATTTTATAAAAGAAAAACACTCTAAGTTGATTAAATCATTGCACTAGTAAAAAATTACTACTAAAATGAATAATTACCACAACAACAAAAAAAAGGTATATTCACTGTGAAAAGGCATACATTTTTTTCATCAAGTGATCTGAAAGCCACAAGGAATTGTCAGCTCTTCCCCACCCAAAGGAAAGTAGGAAATAGTGCAGCTGTCTCATCTTTCCATTCATAAGCATTAACCAAGGTGACATGCCTTCATTAGTAAGAATTGTTACTCACAGCAAATAAAATCACATAAAGGTTGAGGTTGGCAGGGACCTCTGGAGGTCATCTGGTCCAACTGCCCTGCTCAAGCAGGGCCACCTAGAGCTGGTTCCCCAAGACCATCTCCATACCGGTTTTGAATATCTCCAAGGAGAGAGACTCCACAACTGCTCTGGACAACCTGCGCTCAGTCACCCTCACAGTAGAAAAGCGTTTCCTGATGTTCAGAGGGAACCTCATGCATTTGAGTTTGCGTCCATCGCCTCTGATCCTGTCACTGGGCACCACTGAAAAGAGCCTGGTTTCATTTTCTTTGTACCCTCCCTCCAAGTATTTATACATTTTGAGGAGATCTCCCTGAACCTTCTGCTCTCCAGGCTGAACAGTCCCAGCTCTCTCAGGTTTTTCTCATAGAAGAGTCCTTTAGTCATCTTTGTGGCCCTCTGTTGAACTGTCTCTAGTATGTCCACATCTTTCTTGTGCTGGGAAGCCCAGACCTAGACACAGCACTCCAGATGAGGCCTCAGCAGTGCTGAATAAAGAGGAAGGATCACCTCCCTTGACCTGCTGGCAACATTCCTTCTAATGCAGCCCAGGATGCCACTAGCCTTTTTTTCCTGCAAGGGCACATTGCTGGCTTATGTTCAACTTGCTGCCCACCAGCACCCCCAGGTCCTTTTCTGCAAACCCACTTTCCAGATGGGTGGCTGCAGGTATACACTGGTGCATGGGATTTTTCCTCCCCAGGTGCAGGACTTTGCATTTGCCTCTGTTCAACCACATGAGGTTCTTGTCAAGGTCCCTCTGGATGGCAGCACAACCTTCTGGAATACCAGCCCCTCCTCCCAGTTTTGTGTCATCTGGGAACTTGCTCAGAGTACACTCTGTCCCATCATCTAGATCACTAATGAAGATGTTGAAGACAACTGGACCCACATTGACCCCTGGGGTACACCACTAGTTACTGGCCTCCAAATAGACTTTGTGCCATTGTTCACCATGCATTGTTCAGCCCCCAGAGGGGCTTGGCCATTTAGCCAATTTTCAACCTATCTCACTGCTCATCCAGCCCATACTTCATCAGCAAATAACTGACAAACTTCATTGGAAGAGTGCCAGCAAGCAGACACCATGGGTTTTTTTGGTTGGTTGGTTTGGTTTTCCTCAAAAAATAATAGCAGATACAGTACATTTTTGTTCTTATTTACATACAGCTAGCTCCATTAGTTTCAAGATTTCATGATCCATATGCTGCAGGATGTATTCTTCCAGTTACCATAAGTCAGTCATTACTAACAATCAGTTTTGCTAATCCTCCTCTTACTTACTGAAAAAATATATTATTCACATTATTATCTCTAACTGGTGGAATTAAAATCAATGAAATAATTAATTCCAGTAAAATAAGGATTTCACTAATGCTTAGTAAAGCACTGGAAGTCAGGGGAAAGGGAAGCAAGGGTGGCAAACTGCATTGTATTTAGATTAGTATCTGTAATATATTTATCATTTTATTTTTTTCTCCATTTCCTTCTTGCATATTTTGCTTTTTTAAATCAGCAGTGGTCCAATAATCATGCAGCTTCCAAGGGGAAAAAAAAAAACAACAACAAACCCACCAAACAAAAAAGCCTGCCTTTACCACAGAACCAAACCTCTCAAAATAAAGTGATGATTAATTCTCATTCATCTGTCCTTTATATTGCATTCTGTGCATGCCTGAAGTCATCTTAATTTCAGAATTCTTTAACTCTGTATTGTTTCTGCATTTATGAGTACATTAGGATACTGAAGGAGCTGGCAGATGTGCT
>NW_009623963.1:0-53146 GCF_000690535.1 Cariama cristata | reverse complement strand
TGAATGGCATCCCTCCTCTCCAGCGTGTCTGCTGCGCCACACAGTTTGGGCCTCTCCAGCGTGTCCGCTGCGCCACACAGTTTGGGGTCATTGGCAAACTTGGTGAGGGTGCACTCGATCCCACTGCCCATGTCACCAACAAAGATGTTAAAAACTGCCAGTCCCAATCCTGACCCCTGAGGAACACCACTTGTCACCAGTCTCCACTTGGACATTGAGCCATTGACTGCTTGATGATGAATCAGGATTTAGTTCTGTTGATGAAGAAGCTCTAGAATATTTGTGTTTTACCCTTCTTGACATGACAGTGGTAAAAACATTTGCCCTTTCAGCAGCTGGTAGTTTTGACCTTGCAACTGCCAGTTTGCAATAGCAGTTTGTCCCACCATGTGCTGATGGCATTCAGGGCTCAGTTTAGTTGTCCAGCCCTGAAGCTGCACTAGGAGCAGGTCAGGAATATGTAGTAACTGAGTTGATGGTGCTGACAGGTTTCCTGCCTTTCTGAGGCACATGTATGCAAGAGGCCTCCACAGATACTGAGGGAAATTTGGTAAATTTCTGGAAAAATTGTATGTGTTATCCCAGGTCACCATGACACTTGTGTTCCACAGTGTCCCTTGCTGCCTGTAATACAGAGATTCCCTGTCTTCTCTGTTTTCTTTATCCCCTCTGCATTTGGCCCCTCTCACCAAGTAGCCTCAGCATAGCACAGTCATGCTAAGGTGGCCAAAATATGATCACAGAACGTCTCTGGCACTGAAGGCCTTTTTGGGGAAGTGAACCTCAGTAGCAGAATGGGGAAATCCAGATTCCCAATTGTACACTTCTGTGCACTGGCCCTTCTGGTACAAATGGATCAGAAGATAAGGATTAATTGGATCTCTGGGTACAAAGCAAACCTACTGCTGTCACTGTACCTTAGTTTCACTGGAACTGCAGGAAAATAGGCAAGTGCTCTGTGTTATATAAAAGCACTGCTATTTGTGCATGAAAAGCAGTGCATAAACACAGAAGAATATTATTTATGTGATCTTTGTCCCATATAAACATGAGGATCTTTTTTTAAAGAATATTTTAAAAAATACAGTTTGGTTTGAACACGTAGCATCAGGGTTAGTTCAATCAACAGAGTTGTTCCGGATTTATTCAACATAACTATGATCAAAATCTCACTGACTGTCGCTCTTCTAGCAAGCTGCGTAATCTCTTTCTGCAGGATGCTTCCCTCACCTCTTTAAGTCTTAGGCTGCTCTGTTTTGAGTTTGTAAGGATCAGATTATCAACACATATTTATTCCTCCAGTCCAAATACGTGTCTCATCCTGAAGAGCTGTTTCTTATATATAATAACTATATTCCATTGGCTTATGTGTAGCAGAGGGAAGAGTCTAACATAGAGGATTTCTGCCTGGAGGCAGCCTTCTTTATCTTCTACTTGGAATGTTACTAGCACTTAGATTTTTCCAGGACTGGGAAGAGCTTTGGCTGAACCCCTTGGAACACAGACACCAAGGTAGCAGGGGTCAAAGGATTCCTTACCATTTTTTCAGAGCTCTGATTCCTTAGGTGAAAGAAGGCTAGTTCAGATACTGTTCATCAGAGCAGCTCCACCACTGCTCACATCTATACATGCTGGAACATCTATACAAATGGCTGTTCCAGCAACATGAAAAGGCATATATAATTTTAAAGCTGGAGAAAGGAGTTTAGCCTAGGTCCCCTTGCAAAGCCAGTTTCAAAGTGATTAGATTTACTCACTTTGTGTTTCTCTCCTGTACATCAGGGTGACAGAGGATTCAAACAGGTTCCAACTGGCTGTGCAGTCAAAAGTAACTGTAAGAGTAAATTGCAGTCGCTCACTCTGGGTGGGCTTCAGTAAGATGCCAGACTGAAGTCTGTATCTTGCAGTCAGTAGGAGCTGCAAAGGAGCTTCAGATTCTCAAGTATTGTACACATGTCCTTGGTGACACAGAAAGATAAGTAATGTCAGTTAGTAGGCAGCAAACATGCACAACTACAAAGGAGAGTCCAAACCCACTGCCATCCAATGTGATGGTAATATATCACTTGCTGTTGCTTTTCCCATATACCAGTGACACAGGGCGTTACTAGCGTACACCATCGAGAATAAAGCACACCACTTCATTTGCCAGGACCTTCCTTTTAGTTTAGTTTCTCCTGCACGGGGTGCAAAAGCATTACCTGCTGAAGGGAAATATTATGAACTGAAGCGCAGCTCATGTGCTGTGAATTAATTTTCAATATTGCTGCCCTGAAATTGAAATTAAAGCATTACACCTTGGTATCTTAAGAGTCCTAGTCTCCAGAGTTACTCACTGAGGAGTACCTCCTTCCAGAAGTCATTCCCTGGCTTCACTGGGACCCATTTGAAAGAAACGGACTATCTATACTGTGATGGAAAAGACGCTGTTCACCACATACAATGTGGGACCTTAGGGTATATTGTTACTCTTAAAGTTTTAAAGATTCTGCACCAGGAATTAAAAAAAAAAAAAAAAAAAAAAAAAATCCACGAGTCAGCCCATTGTCATAGGTGTTTGGCAAAAAAAGGCAAGAACTGGTTTTGCTACTGCCAGTCCCAGCTCTGCTTTCAGATAAAAGCTGAAAGTTAGAGTGGGAGGCAGAGTAGGAACTCTGCATGTGTCTGGCTCAGGATAGAGCTGCTGCTATGAATGATAGTACTCAGGCTAGCTAATTTGGGGAAGTCTTATCCCATATACAAACACAAAGTGAATTCCATTCTGAGACAGATGCACAACTCCTGTGGGTGACAGTCTGTTTCATGTTAAAAACACATTTCAGTGGTGGAGGAAAACAGCATTTTTTACATTGTGGTTGGCCTTTGGCAACTGCAACCTCCATTGTGGGAGCAGTTGAAGAAAGCTAGAGAGGAAAGAAGGTGCATAACATAAAGAAAGCTTCCAACATCTGATCTGCAACTCTCTGCTCCCTGCATTTCATGCTGCCAGCTCCTCACATGAATTGCAGTCGGTGCAAGTTAGCATTTTATTCTACATTGCTGCCTGGATTTTTTTCAACCCACTTTGTAAATTGCAACTCCACCTGCAGGTTCTTGTCCAGAAATGTAATTTTCTGCACATGAATAAGTTATCTCATTGCTGTTATTCCAGACTACTTCAGTTAGTATTTTTGGGCCTCATAGAATTAAACCTTCATGGTGGAACCTGAAGCCCATTGTGTTAGTCTTTAACATTACTATGAAGAACACAAGTAAAAAGACTCAATAAGCAAGAATCATCCCTGTACATCTCTGCTGACCTCTGTATACCTTACCCTAGAGAATGATCTTGCTTGAAGGGAAAAGACTGGGATTCCATGAAGCAGGAGAATTAACAATATTTTTTAACAAGGAGACCTAGGGGTATGTGCAACTCCTACCCAAGCAAACAGTTTTCGTAAAACAGGTGTCAGGTCATCAAAGTGCTGCCCACTTGTGTCGGACAGTGTGTGTCCCTAATTTCATAAAATCTTTAATAAGCAAAACAGGGAGAAGTACTCTCATTATCTAGTCATGTTCCCCTTTGGCATTAGAAAAGCTCGTGGTCTGCACATTTCCAAGAACTGTGTTTTATTTTGACCTTCATAATTTCTCTTTATGTGTTGTTTCTGAATTCTTACGCCTGCAATTCTTATGCCAATTGTAAATGTCAAGGCAAGTGATATGGCCTCACATGACATTATGTTACAACTTGGGGTGACCTGATTTCTGTACAGAAGCAGTATGTGAGATAAGCAGTTAGCTGGTGTCCAAAAACAGTTTCCTGCACCAGGATACAGCCTAGAGATCTTTGAAGTACCTGTTGAAACTAAACTGACTCTCTGAGTTGTGTTTGGTAACTCACTGGGAATACAAGTGAATATGCAGGAGACATGTCAATGCAAACAGTTGTCCCAGAGTTATACCAAATTCAATTGCTTGTCTAGTGAATAGGGTTCCAAAACGAATGCTCAGTCTCTTGGTCTGTACATGCTTATGCTCTGTGTTGATTCAGAAAACATGTTTCATAAAATCCTCTCTGGATTCAAATTCATAATCTATCATCTGTCTACTTACAAAAGACCAGAGAGACCATCTGCAGAACAGTTCCCAGTATGGTAAGTTTCTCGAGGCATTAGACCTCGTGATTAATTTCATATTGTTTAGCACTTGATTGTTTTTATAAGGGTGGTTAATAAAACAGACAAACTGCAAAAACCAAGCCAGGCTGAGTGCCTAGCGTTTCTGCTTGATGTTAAAAGCCTATCTTTTTCAGTAAATGACACTAGGTGATTCTGAATGTTGCAGTTTAAAAATAGTTTCTAAGTCAGCAAGCCAAGAGTCTGTAGGATTTTTTAAAAATGATCTTTGCCAGATGTTCTGATACTAAAATAAGCAATAGTGAGAGTGTTAAGTACTAACAAGAATGGCCAGAATATTGTACAAGAAAGTATCTCATAGAGATGCAGTAAAACCCCACAGACCATTACTGAGGTGCTGTGCGGGGTCCTGAGAGGTATGCAGCAGCATGAACTTTGCCTACACACCTTCTTTTTCTAATCTCTACAATCTCTGTTTTGGGAGTACACTCGGTTACCACTTCAACCCATTACTGGTTGCAGATGAGTAAACCTCAGCAGAATGACTTTCAGAAAGCCGAGATGCTTGGTCTCATTGTCCACAGTGGTGAAGATCACCCAAAAGCAACTGATTTTCTTGTCTTGAAGGTCAGATGTCACATCATAAATACTTTACGGATTATCATTTCATGACTGTACTGATTCTGAAGTGGTTTTGCTAGTTTGTTAGTTAGTGTCCTAAAATTATTTGATAGCAATCGTACCTGTGCCTCCTGACTTTATCCAGAAGGATCTGAGTTGAAAACTTAATTGACTGTAGTAAGGCCTGGATCCTAAATCCCTTCCTCAAGTAAGTCACCCCACATTTCCCAAAAGGCTAGTTTGCTCATAGTCAGTTACTGCTTTTCACTCTCTGCACATAAATAATTTCACAGAAGTTACCACTGTTTCAAACACCAGAAACTGCCCATGGACTTTGCCTAAGCTATTCAAGGGATTAGTTGCAGGTAACTGATGCTCTTCTGCTCCATATCCAAGTAACGATAAAGCATCTCAGGACCAAGCTTTTATAACAATCCAGGAAACAACAGAGTTGTAAACAGAAAAAGCTAAAAGTTGGTGTTTCCAAAACTGACTGTGATCCATGTGACACAGCATCCGTTTCTCTCAGGAGCCTGGAAAGCCCTGGAAGCCAGGAAGCCCTGGCTTGTGTACATAGTATGGTTGCCCTCAAACCTTGGCCCTTGGAAACCTCAAGGCATGGGCAGACCATCAGGAACCCAGGCAAGTTTCCATGAAAAACCTGTAATTGGAGTAGATTCCACTGAACCAGAAAATTTCCACACAATGTCTGTGGTTTATCAAATTAATATCTAACTCTGTTTTGTCAGACTATCAGGAAAGCATTAGTGCTGCACTTCACACTGAGTTAGCATCCCTTCATGACAAACTTTTTGCCATACTGCTTCTTCACATGCCCTGTCAAATGGACTATAGTTCATGGAATACGTGAACTATACCTACATGCAGTTCTAGTTCATAGTGAACTTTTATATCAGGCTGTACTACAGATCTGAATTGATACAAATCTTGCCTGTATAGATCAACAGTTCCTCCTAGCATTCAGGAGGAATTCATTGAGGCCAGGATTTACCTTGTCTGTATGGTATGCCAGTGAAAAACAGCGTATGTAGACAACAGACGCTGGACAGAATGGAAGAGAGGAATGCTTGGATGTAAGAATTCAAGCATAGCCATCATAGTGTCCAATTGCTTTTAAAAAAATAATTGCTTTGAAGCTAATCCATTTTTGATGTAGTTGTATTCTGTTGCCTGTTTGTAAAACCTGAAAGATTTCTTCAGCCAGGTTCAACCTTTAAAGGTACTTACAGGATAAGTTCAAATCCATATCAAGTCACGTGAAGCCTAGGTTGCACATCTTAGGCCCTGCCATTACCTGATGCTAATGTTGGTGATAAAGCAGTGCTATCCATATTGCTAACATCACCGTCTTTTCTTGATGGCACTAAAATTGCAGGCAAATGTAAGCATGGCCTGTCAACTTCTATACTGAAGTCTGAGCCCTTAGAGAATAAATGCCAACCACAGAAACAAAGATACTTCCTTTTCGATTGATGCTCTAACATCTTTACCCTGTATGTTTTATATTGCTTCCATTGACATATTTTGAATGCCAGAAAGAAAAGCTCAGATTGAACCCAGTTAATTAAAAGGATTCACACAGATGGTTTGCCTGGTACTTTACAGAAGCAGCTAATTAAAGCAATGTTAGTCAGCACCATTAAAATGCCAGATAAAGCTTTGGGAACTATCCTGATTAGGAAGCAAGGTTTACCAATAGAGCTTTGAGCAATGCAGTATATTTGCAGTTAATTAATCTAATTCTAACATATCTTAACTAAGGCACAGAATAATCCATGCTGATACCAATATTAATGCCAAGATTTTTCAAAGTTCAAGCCTGGCACTTATTAAAACAATCCACAGTGACTCTAATTTCACATTCTATGGGAGAATATGATATCATGAGGGAGTCTGAACTCCTCTAATTAGCCATGATTTAAAGAGCACTAGAAAAGAAACCAAGGCAAGTCCTAGTTGTAGAAAGTCAGTCACACACTAGCAAAGACAGAGTGAGAGAGCAATTGCACCAGACAGAAATTGTATTTAGACATGCAATATAAACAAAGCTTCCTTGCAGTTTTAGACAGATGCGGTGTTTGGAGAGGATCAGTTGCGCTCTCTAACATGCCGTCTCCAATATATGACTGTATATACTTTTTTGCAATAACAATAATGTGGTCTTGATCTGAAAACTTCTTCTAAACCTTATTTTATGCAACCAAATAGGGCCATTCACTTAATGTGCTAAAAGATAATCATATGCACAGGTATGTGCAGCATTGGACCTAAACCATGGTCTTATTCCCTGTAATTGAAACTGACTACTCTTAGAATTATTTCATCACTTCAAAATAGCAATAGAATTTCATCCCGTATTCCAAAGTTAGGCAGATGTACATGTGTTTTGGGCTGCATGTTATGATTTAGCTCTTATAGGCTAATTTCTATGATCAATATAAAAGAAATACAGACGAAAACAACCACCTACTGCAACTCTCCACTGTCATTTTCCAAGTAGTAAGAGTTCAGCCATCCTTCTTTCCTTATTTAGAAGCCACAGTTTAAAGACATTTGGTGATTTCATAGTGAACTGAGCAATGTGGCATATACCAAGGTAAATCTGCAGTAAAATTTACTCTCTTCATCCAGTAGTCTGAAGAATCATGATGAGTCATTCAGGTATTGGTCTTTGCAAATGTCAGGTCACAAGTCAAACACTGCTTTTGGACAGACATGCCACATGGGCACAGCAGTGGCCTGCAGAGGCTGCATGAACAGGGCCTCATATCCAGACAAGAAACACCTGTATTCTCCTTTCATTTCTCCTTTCATTTCCATTTCTTTCCAGTTCTGCTGCTCTTCCAGTTGCCCAAGGGGCAAGGGGATAACTAAGGGTTTGGCAATCTCTCTTTCTGCTTTCCATGAGATGACTCGGAAAGCCCGAGAAACTACGGTGACATAAGTTTCAGGAGGTAGCACAGTCCTGAGAAGTGCCTCTTTATTCATGTTTTCCAGTAGTTGTGCCTAGTGGGACAGTAGCTGAATTTGTCACTTGAATCTTTTGCTGATGACTTTCAAGGGTTGTGTCTTAATAAGAGCATACATCTTGCCATTCCACAATGTGTATTACTAGCAAACCATACAGACAGTGCCGAAAGCACTGCATTTCTATGCCAAGCACAGGTGTTGTCAAAGCTCTGTACTATTTATAAGATTTTGGAAAGGTATCATTAGACACCCTTGATTGCACTGAAATAATGATGTATTTGGTGCTTCAAAGGAGGAAGTGCAAATACCATGTCTGTCTGTTGAAGAGAAATGAAATGTCAGACACAGAACCCTAAATGGCTGACTTCTCCCGCCGTTCTCCTGCAGAATGTTCTTTGCTGACCCACTAGACTCTCAAATACTGTAGTACGTGTATGTTCCACAGGCAGATTTGATATTTACCATTCAAAGTATTATTAATATTTGATGGACCGATGTAACTAAATATATGCTTTTATGGGAAACTAAATGTCACTGTTTAATGTCAGTGAATGCCAGCAGAAAACTGCTCTTTCACTTGAGCTCCTAGCTGAAAAACATGCATTCTGTGGTGACACAGTTTCACAAAAAAATCTCCCCAGGTTTATCTGATAGGTAATGAAAGGGGCTAGAGCCAAACCTGAGTTTTCAGGTCAGGTTTCTTTTACATAAAAGCCCAAACCCATTGAATGAAATTTCAGCTGCATTCCTAGAAATTTGCAGTGATTCGGGCTCCAGAGAACAAACACACCACTGTTACTTCCACAGAGCTCTTGTTTGAAATGTCTTTTCCCATGCTGAGATGCTAAATTCATATAAATGTAAATGTGTAGTGCCAGATTCACTGCCCAATAGGTATCAAGTGACTTACATTTCATAGGTAAAGTATAATCCCTTTGCACAGTTTGTCAACTGCTAATAGTTAAACAATCTAGGGGATGTTTTAACATAAGATACGGATAACTTTATGTCTTCAAAGAAAATTTAACCCATGTGGTACAGAACTTGATATGATCTTGAGTTGAAGCAGGAGGTTTCAGCATTGAATTGACACTGTTATCTTGTGCTCTTTGTCATATGCACTGAGTTCTGCAAACAAAATGCACTCATTTGCACGTGACATTAAAATGCATGTCAGAGAAAAATGAGCTTTTGAGTGGCTTTTGAAGTCTGCCTTTTGACAAATTTTGCCCATTTTGAAAACAACAGCAGCAACAAATTGTGAAGGCCCCTAGGAACAAACACTTACATGGTACATAATTTTCTCTTGACAGTTCCGTCATCAGTATCACTGCTCCTCTACCAGAAGGTTTGTGCCTGTGGATGGCATGGAATCATGCATGCCCTATGGCACAACCTGCTAACCTGCAACTAAGTCTTCTATGGGCTACAACACTACAAACCATTAATAAAATGATACCAGTACTAAGAAGGGGGAAACCATGCTAGAACAGTGCTATTGATAGTGGGATACTGTGTGTACACAGGACTTAATGCCTTCTACATTAAAGCATGAAAAAGCCATGTAACTACAACAAGTGGGCACATAACTGCACATATCTGTCCTAATACCAAATGCTGCAACAGGCAGAGCAAGAGAAAATACAGCAGCCTTCTCCCAAGTAACAAGTGAGAGGACAAGAGGAAATGGCCTCAAGTTGTGCCAGGGGAGGTTTAGATTGAGTATTGGGAAAAAATTCTTCACCGAAAGGGTTGTCAAGCATTGGAACAGGCTGCCCAGGGAAGTGGTTGAATCACCATCCCTGGTGATATTTAAAAGACCTGTAGATGTGGTGCTTAGGGACATGGTTTAGTGGTGGGCTTGGCAGTGTTAGGTTAATGGTTGGACCTGATGATCTTAAAGGTCTTTTTCAACCTAAATGATTCTGTGAGACATGGCCATCAGTGCTGGCATTGGAGTTGATCATCAACATCCTAAGATGAACTGGGACAGTCAACTAAAATGTGAATTATTAAAGTTCAGGGAAATAGCACCATGAGAATATCACTTATACCTTGCAGCGTGACAAAACTCGTCCTTTTATAATAATGAGAAATGAGGCAGAAGGGAAGCTTTCCCTCCCCTGTATTTGTGATATTGCAAGTTGTCAAGAACATTTGCATGAAGTGTTCCTTTCCCATTGCTTCCAGAAGACTCCCTTTTCTCAGTAAGCAGCAAAATCACCGGGAAGTCCTGTGAATACAACGGCACCACCTATCATCATGGCGAAATGTTTGTGGCAGAAGGGCTTTTCCAAAACAGGCAAGCAAACCAGTGTGCCCAGTGCAGCTGCTCAGTAAGTAACATGATTTGACAGAGCCCTGCTCTGTCAATGCTTCATTTCTCCTTTCTAGAAGACATGACACTGAAGTATAAGCAATACAGAGCAAAGGCTGGGAATTAAGAATTAATGCTGAAACTCATAAGAATGCTCAGAGCCAGTCTGCAGCACCTGGTAGATGCCAGGCTGCCTCTTACTCAAACACAGTGGATAAAGCTTACCCTGTCAAGCATCTGCTGTAAGTCAGCTTACAGTGCAGAAACAGCGGTAAAATATTGCTACTTGGCATATATAGAATATTTCATTTCAACCTGACTGGAAAATATAGCACTAAGCCAATGACTGAAACGGAATTCATTTGGACTGATTTGATAAGCAAAGAGCCCCACAGGCTGGGAGTGGACAGCTCTGTAAACTGGTACTGGGCCGCAGAGCCATTCCTGAGATGTCACCAATACAAATCCAGTATATTTGAGCAGTCACCCAGTGACTCTTCGGAGCCAGTGTCTGAACCAAAACATCCCTCTTGATCTAGCCAGCTCTTCAGTGTCAGGTACCGGCAACTCTGGACATCCTGTGATCAAATCATTGCCATATTCTACATTAACTACAAATTTAACAGGCCAAGTACTGAGTAGACTTTTTGACTTTTAGTTACTGCTAAGCTATTCTTCCAGGTCAATGGTAAGACACAAGTGAGGGAGAGCAGGGGGGAGAATTTATACTGGGTGATTTTAGTACTAACAATGTCAGGTACATTTTCAGCCTACAATAATTGCAGTTCTTCTCCCCATACACTTTCACCTCTTCTCTTTTCCCTCTGTTTTTTGAAAGAAGGAAACCTTCCTCTGTGCTACAACAAATTTTAAAAAAGCTATACACACTTTTCGTTGGTCTGATATTCTGCTTTTTCATACTAGAGTGGCATTTATGTAAACACACATACTAGATTTAAGCATGTCCATAAAAATGCATGTACAGTACCAGATGAATCGATGACTCCTTCTAAATTCTCGTTGTGTTTTACTGACAGGAGGGAAATGTGTACTGTGGGTTGAAGACTTGTCCCAAATTAACTTGCTCTTTCCCAGTTTCTGTTCCGGAGTCCTGCTGTCCAGTTTGCAGAGGTAAGTTCAAGTACAACCACAGAAGGACAGGCTCTGAATTTACTCCTTCCTCTCTCAGAGCCCTGTCTGTGCACCAGCCCTGTCACTCAGGACAGTATCTGCAAGTTTCCCATGTACTTACAATTTGCATGTTGGCAAATTAAACCTCAAATTCCAGCGGGGTAACATTGCTACCTTTGTTTTCCTAAATTGAAACAAGGGGAGAATGCACTGATGATAAAGTTGCATCCCCATAACAAGGTAAATCAAACGATGCATTGAAATAGCTGCCATTGCTCTGGGTAGAAAAGCTTTGCAATAAAAGACAAGCTTCTATCTGACGGGTTACCAGGCCTGCTTAAGTTATGCAAGACACAAGAATTTCAATTCAGAGGGTAAGGCCAATTACTCCAGTTTAAATTAGGTGTCATTCTATACTCAGGTGACTGCAGTATTTTACTAGCAATTGCATTTTGGATCTTGTACACACAGGGAACTTCATTCTAGTTCACAGCTTCTCTGAATGTCTAAACCTAAATGTCTGTCTAAAAGCCTGATGTAAGTGTCAGAGAATTTCTAAATGTATTTTATCTCACTGTTAGTATTGTGGCATTTGAATCACTACTTCTAGGGTATCTAAGCACCTATGGCCAGTTCTCAAAGATGCAGATAAGCACCTATAGGTACCTATGGCTGTCAGAAGTGCCACTCTGTTGATATCAGTGTTGCCAGGCTGCTTTGAAAAACTCCTGCTTGCACCCTTGTGCAGCTGTATCTTTTTGAGATTCTGCTTGTTTGAACTCAGTACTATTGCATGCTAAAAATAAGGAGTATTATATTGTCAGCTGTATAATTTTGCCTATGATGCTAGAGTTGTGAAACAGAAACTAGCATAGTCCCACAGTGCCTGTCCTGAGGAGTTTACTGAGTAGACATGCTGGACCAAAAGCTCTGAGCAGTGAAGGGGCTGACCCAAAAAGAGGGTACTTCAGAGTGCATCACTGCTTAATAATGCAGCACGATGCAGAGAGAGTAGAGCATGCTTTGAAGGAACAAGTTCCTGGATAGAAGCTGTGTAGTCATGTCAGTGCAGCAAGCTGTCTAAGCTACTTAACCTGTGGAGATGTAGTGGTAATTAACTTAAGTATGGCACCATGTAGGACCTGAACTAATCCTCGGCAGGGCAATGCTGTGTGCTGCATAAATACATCAACTCACTCAGAGCAAGGATGAGGATCTCTGTGGGGTGCTCCTTCGCATGGAGCTTGTTCCTCATTCTCTGCTGCTTTGCCGTGTTACTCCACAGTATCTTTACAAATCTTGAAACACTTTGCCAGGCAAACTGCTTATAAAGCTTCTGATCTCAGGCAGACAAGGTGATAGTCCTGGCTTCCCAGGGTGAAATTTAGTGATACACTGTTTTAAATGTAATGCATTGACAGTTAATTAAAGTAAATCCTTTCCAAGCACCTGATTCCTGGTATCTGTTCCCTGATAATTATTTGAGCTGTATTTGAAAGCAATCTCTTCCAGTTACAAAAATCAAACTGACTTTCAAAGTATGAAGTATCAGAAATAGCTATGCTGTAAACTAGCCTTATGCTGGAGAAATCAGTCACTTCAGCCAGAGAGAGTCACTAATGAGAAACAAGTTCATTAGAATTTCCATATGAGAGGGGAGATTAAATTGGATTATGCAGTAGAGACGACCCAGTGTCTCCACTGATGCAGGGTTTTTTTAATGTATTCCACTATTACTCTTATTTACAAATGTTAAAATGATTATTTATCTCATAATCTGCTTTGTCCTTTTCAATATGGCATAAGATGTTTTATCTCCCCTCTGTGATTCTTATCAAATGCAAACCTAAACAAAATGTTTGCATCGAGTTCTACCACAGAAAAAAAAAATATGCTGATTTTCCTATTCATTCCTCTACTACTGACTAGAGAAGGCTCCAAGCACTATGGTTCAGATGCTGATTTATGTCAGGATCCAACTTCCCCTTAAGTTAAGGGGAAAGTTCTCATAAAATGCATAGCGAACAAAATGCTAATACGGAGTATGCCCTAAGGTAGTGGATCCATGATGGATCTGATTGAGTTAAATCTGGATGAGTTAACTCCAGAACTGAAGTCATACCTGCATCAGCACCATGGCTCTCCCAAGCCTGTATCACACACTACTACCGTTGCAGCAGCTATCCTGCTTTGAGGACTCAAGCCCATGATCTCTGCCATTAACAGAAGGCTCCTGATATGTGGTGGTACTGCTCTGCATTCCAGTGCAACGCTTGGCGCATCTAGAGCTAGGCTTTGGGCCACTAGCAAAGCACTCTTACCTGTACCTGTGTCTGAATTCCAAGGTTGGGATAAATTCCAAGCTCAGCTCCACACTAAATGATTTCTCCTGTTCTTGTACAAGTTTTCCAAGAATCAGATATCAGTTCAAGTTTCATGGCTTGTCTTATCAAGGAACACCTCTAAATAAGTCTCTAAAACCTTCTTAAAGCCCCATTCTCTCTCTAGTCCGAATGGCTTTTTCCCTGCTGTAATTTCCACCATAGCTTATGTTTGTATTTATGACGTTGTCTTTATAAAGAAAACAGCTGGACACTACTCCTGAATAGAAACTGAGGGTTTCTTCTTCTTTCCAACTTTCCTTTCCATGAATCACATGTTTGGCTGTGAGGAACCAGAGCCTGACTCCGCAAGTCCCTCACACTGATTCTCAAAAGCATTCATTACTTCTGCATCACATGCACAAATCACAAGTGCTCTGGCAAAACCTTTTCTCTTTCAAAAGACAAGTCAGAATGTCCATACTTTGTTATGAGTGTCCTTACTGCTGTGAGCCTTATTCTGTAGTACTTTTATGGGTCTGATTCAGAAAAGCAATGCCGAACATTTCATACTCTCTACGTGCAAATACAGGATCCTGTGAGCTTAGATGGGATCTGGCCTTAGTGGGCCAGCTTCTCATACATCCTGCCATAACTCATTGCTTCCTGGAAGAGTTGCTGTTTTGTGTCTCAGGAGTCACGGACTAAGCACGGCCATCACTTCTATTTATGAAACAGTCTATCTTTGACAAATGGATGAAAGCACCTCCCTGGTTCATAATCATACCTGGGGGTGAATAATGACTTAGCAATTTTTATTAAATGAAGCATAAGTAAGAGGGAAAAGTAACCATCTAGATATGGGGACAGGAAATTTGCAGGACAAAATATGGCTTACTTTTTCTTGATACGTGTAATACAATGTTATTTATTAGTGGCTACACTTCAGAGCTGACTACAAAAATATAATTCAGGATTCAATTCTCAGTCAAGCTACATGTCAGTTGAGCAACAGTAACTATGCATTGGGTTCTCTCAGCCCACAGTAGATGTAGGTCACGCAATTTAGCCTTTCTCTGAGAGCTAAGCTAAGTCATGCCTCCTCACCTTTTCCTGAGATCACGTAGCAAATGGTTGCTGGAAATTACCTTGCCCATAGCATCTTATTAAGCCACATAAATCTGATAGTAAATCATCATCCTGAGTTTGCATAACATTTGGGAAGAGAGCTGCTTTTTGGTCTCTACAGAATCTAGCACAATAAAGTCAGACTACAGACGTGACACTTCACACCCTAAATTTAGCTGTAAAGCTGGATAAGGCTTTACCCCTAAGTGTGTGCCAAGGTGTTGCACAATTACTCCCCTAACTGATACTGCTCTGCTTTACGTACAGGAGATGGAGAATTGTCATGGGAACATGCCGATGGAGATATCTTCCGGCAGCCAGCCAACAGGGAAGCCGTAAGTGACCTACATTTTAAAGATGTATTTTCCTTCTGTGCTGTGCGTGCCGGTACATTGGCGAAAAAAGAAGAAAGGATGATAACAGGTCTGAATATCTACTGCTTTATCCTGGATTCTGTGAATCTAGCCCAAAATAGGTGTCATCCACTTCTGCAAACCTCTTAATAAACTCAACCTGAATTATAAACTCCCATGAGCTCCTGCAGGCTCTGGATTTGGTCTTTGTTGTATACGCTCTATAAGAATAAAGTTCTACAGCATTTTGTTTGCTATGCAAGGATCACTTTTAAATCATAATTGCAACGCTTGCTTCCCAATTGACATATGCACATGTATATATTTACTTTAGGGGCTTCACTACCTCTGGGGCTAAGAGTATCCATTAACAACTTACTCCTCAAGAGACTATTTTTATAACACCATTTGGAGAGGATATGGAGAGCTTTTAAGCTTTAGGAGCACTACCTAAATACATGAACTAACAGGTCTTTGGATTAGTGAGAAGAATCATGCCTTATAAAAAAACTGCTGTAATATACACTATTCCTTCATGTCTATAGGTATTTTGGAAAATAATTCTCTGAAAACAACCAGTGTTTTTGCTCTAGAACACACTCTGCACGCTACTACTACTACTTTCCTTTGCAAATAAAACGAGACTTCCCAGTCTGTAAGACAGATTCTAGTAAGGTTCTGCTCAGTCCATGCAAGGCTAACCCTGGCCTTGCATGAGAGTTTAAAGCTGCAAGCAAACAAGACCTGGACATTCTTTCTGGATGTGTTCTGCCACTGGAGCCCCAGTAGAAAGCTGGACAGGCTTATAATTCTTCTCACCTAATCTTAGAGGAAACATCAGTAAATTAGGTACCTAGCTCTGAACACCATTTTTAATACATGGAGCAAAATAGGCACTTCTGGGTTGTGATTCATCTCCTCATGATATAGAGATCCACAACAGGTCAGGTTCTAAAATTGCCTCTCAGTCCATTGACTTCATTAGGGACTTCAGATGAAAGATAAAGACACCTACACTGATGTATACAGTCTGGTGAAATGAGTTACAACTGCATATGTGTAGATGACTGCATTACCATGTTAACTATCTGCAAACCCTGAATGGCCTTTATTTAGTATGGTGCCATTCATTATATTTAATGATGTTTGACAAAAGTGGCAACACTCTCGTTGCCACTTTAGCTTCTAGTACAGCCTCTTTCCCCATGTTCATTGGAATGAGACATTTACTTTCCTGCGCTCTTTCTGTCTCCAGAGACACTCATACCATCGCTCCCACTACGACCTGTCACCCAGCTCTGCGAGGCAGGTAGTCAACATCCCACGATTTCCCAATGCCAGGAGTAACCGTGGAGTCCTACCAGATCCCCAGCAAGCTTCAGGAACAATAGTACAAATCGTCATCAACAACAAGCATAAGCACGGACGAGGTAAAGACAAGTACTTCTTACAGTATCACTCTGGGTCAGGAATCAATCATCTTCTAAAAATATACAGCAGAATCTTGGAAATTCACACTGGTATCAAGGGACCCAATGCAAATCAGGGAGGCAAAAAGCAACATACAAAATTAGCTCTTGACTGAGATCAGTTGTGCCTACACATACAACAGTGCATTTCACTCTGCAGAGGCACTACGCTATCACGTTGCTCTCTGAATTACCTTGCGGGATTGCGCTACATAATTCTGAGAACACATGCAGTGGTTACCAGGGAAGTGAGCGCTTTGTGCTATAAACACCACCACGATGCCTTTAGATTCGCTAACTTGTTCACACAGTGACTTGTCCAGTAGAAAATTGTTCGTGGTTGTTTTCTTTATGCTGTCTCCTATTTTGTAACTTTACTAGCTGTAAACAGCGTGTTTAAACTGCCCCACAAATCTCAGACCATAAAGCTTTGCCATAGTATCAAGAGGTTGTCTGCCTCCAAAGCTTAGCAAATTATTCTCAAGAAAGACAATGTCATGATTTCCCCCACCTTAAGCTAGTTGTCCGAGACAGTGGGACGCAAGGGGTGCTTTTCCTCCTCCATGACTAATGCTAGAGGCAGAGTAGGCAATTAGCCTGTACTGGATGCCTGAGCTGTAAAGAGACAAAGTTCACCAAGGTAATGAATCTCACTCAAAGTATCCTTTAGTGCCTATAATATAGAACATATTACATTATGGGGACAGCAGAACTCTGAGCCCGTGTGGCAAACCTTATCTAAACATGACTAAGCCATATTTCTGCTGCATTACAGGAAGGACAAAAATAGAGGGAAAATACCAGTTTGCCAGTTGGTAGGACAGCAAGTTTTGTACACTAAAAGGGGTGAGATGCTCAGTTCCCACAGCGGATGCACCTCAGTGAACAGAGGTCTGCAGGAACAGGCCTAAGAAGCCATCAAAGAAATAGCTGTAAAAATGCATGTTCAGAAGAGCATCTATCCACAAATACCAGTCAGTCTGCACTTAGAAACTACCCACAAAGAGTTAAAAGCCCTTGTATTAGGGCCAACTAATCTTTTAAGGTATTAACTAACAGAAGGAATGTTGGCCATAGGATCTTTATTATCCACCTGAACAAGCATGAAAAAACATTCAGATCATGCCAGTGTTTTATGCTGAATCTAGGAGCAGGAATCTCCATGCAGTGCAATATCTTTGACATGTAATTCACACATGAAGACATCATCAAAGCAATTTCTAACTGATTTGTTTCAGCAAATAAAGAGCATACAGACGAATAGCATATTTCTGGACGCAGTATATAGTAACTGCTGCAACTTCAGATGCTCACTGCCTGGAGAGCCTCTGAGATCCCCATGATGGAAAGAGGAACGCTGACCATGTATTTTCTTTTGTTCTTGTGCAATTAACAAGTGTTTTATTAATTAATGCTCATGCCCCTTGAGATGCATTTCAACAAGTTAAAAAAGTAAACACACGACAACTCTCCTGACATGCAAATACTGTGCACTTGCATGGATATAGATTTATAATTCTAAACACGAAGAGCACTAAAAACAGGGCATCAGGGAACTAAAAGTTATTTGCCATATTTTGGCTTCTACTGGAGGCTTCATCTGCTACCTCAGAGTAATTATTTAACTGTTCTGTGCTAAAAAAAAACCTAAACCAGAGAGAATATGTATCTACACAATGTCATGTATTATCCTTTTTCCTGTCAGGAAGAAATAATGAAATATTTATGTTCGTAAAGGATCTGGAGAACTCTAGCTGGGAAAAAAAATCCATAGAAGATAAATATAACCAATAATACACTATTTAAGCATGTAAGAAGCCTGCTGAGCAGCTGAGTACTTACCAGTTTTCTCATTTATATTCTTAGTACACAGATAACACTTTATTTGCTTTTACTTGAGAAACAAAACTCTTTCCTACCTCTAAAATAAAAACATGTCTTAAGAAAGAGTTAAAAAGTAGCAAATTATAAACCAAATGATAGTAGAAGCCCATGAAAGACAATACATTGCAAAAAACACTCCCCATAAATCTCAGTAACTCAGTAAAGTATAAGCCAGTTGGTCACATCTGTTACCAGTTAGATGTAAATTTCAGATTACAGATAAAAATTAAATTGCTTTTGAAAGTTACAGGCAAAATAGGAACATATTTTACAAATAAAAGCATTAATAAAAATGATGGCATATTAGAAGAATTGGAAATATTTACAACATATCCCAGCTTCACTTTAGTTGCTTTTAGAAATCAGGCAGTGCCCTCTCTTTCACCTTGTTAGGATTAGTTTGCATTTTTCTTTGTGTTTATAGAATATTTAAAAAGAAAGAAGTAACGTTTATAGGACAAATGCAAACATGGTGTAAAGTGATATAATTCCCATTAACTGCCGGGTGACCCAAACTGGCTTCCACCAGGCATGGATTTTTCCACTCTCCTTGTGTCAGCTGTATTTCTCTGTCTCCCAAGGGCACCGATGAATAAATACTCTGAGGTACTTAGATGCTATTGGAATGAAATTTCAGTTCCACATGCATCCTTTCATATCAATGTTTTCTTGTGATTCCAAAAGCCAAATATCTCTATATACCTATAGACATATATATTTCCACAAAGGACATTAAACTTCATTTTGCAACATTCCCTTGCTTTGTTCTGTGTGTTGTGTAGCAGGAACTCTCATGCCAAAGCAATAAAAGGCCCAGGTAGCACTAATCCATCCTGCTGATAACATGGCTCTTGCTGCAAAGGCTGTGTTCAGCTAATGGTAAGAAAAGGTGTGCAGATGACTCAGTAGCAAATGTCATGATCCTGTCATCTGCAGATTCAGTTCTAGAAGCCAGAGCCAACATAGCAGGCCATGTCCTGTATATGGACTGAGATTAGGAGGGGAAGGAGGAGTGAGTTTTATCAGCTGGTTAATGATGCACAACTGAAATGCGTGCACTGGAGAGGAACTAGTCAAGTAGTTGATTCAGCCACCTTCACTGTTCTCCTCAAAGTAGTGATGGACACCAGTGTCAACAGAGTTGGAATCAAGGCAAAACTGCTCAGAAAAGGGTGATCATAGGCTCAGACTCATTTTAAGTAACAAAACTCCAAGTTAAAGTTAACAAGCAGAGAAATGGGCCAGAGACACTAACAAATTATGTATAGAGACACTGCTTTAAACAAATGTGCATGAATCAAATGAATATTCATAGAGAAGTCACCAGTGAACATACCTTCTCCAGTTGTACTTTTTCTTCCTTTTCTCTTCTTTCGTAGTTTGTGTTTCAAATGGCAAAACATACTCACATGGTGAATCTTGGCATCCTAATCTCCGGGCCTTTGGAATCGTAGAGTGTGTGTTGTGCACCTGCAACATCACCAAACAAGAATGTAAGAAAATTCATTGTCCAGAACAATATCCCTGCAAATACCCTCAGAAAGTAGAAGGAAAATGCTGTAAAGTCTGTCCAGGTAAAACAAAGTTGATCACAGACCACCTTTCTGCTGTGCATGTTAAGGAGCTTGGCTCAAGCCTTCTTCATCAGATCTCATTGTGACCAAAGAGCAATAGCTGTGCCCATTGTTCTGATGTGTGTGCAGAGGCCTCAGTGTGAGACAGGCAGAGCTGCCTGGCCAGCCCTGCTCTTCGCTGCTGTTCCTCAAACGGGGGGTCTGGCTGCGGGGGCACATATGTTCTGATTGGTCACTGCCTTTCTCTCTACTGTTAGCGTGACTTCCTGACACTCATTTCCAAAGAGAATATTACAGAAACATACACAGAAAGTTCATTACTGACAAAAGTAATGAACATCCTTCCCCCACTGCAGTGCCTGCAGAACCTTCAAATCATTTTCTAGCTTGTGAAATTTGCATGGAGATAATATCATTTCTGCTTTTTAAAATGTACCAGAAGGATTCAAAACCCCCGATTATAAATTGATTGGTGTCAGTTATGTAACTGAATCCCTAAAATAAATACTAACTTAACACAAATTTAGCATTGTTTCTATGCTGCACTAATGATTAAACTTACGTAGATGTTACTTACTAAAATCAATGCCTACAACTAGAATAAAATCTGCTAATCTGTATCTGTTGATGGTCTGCCAAATGACCAGCCATGTTGCATATAAAGGGTAAAGGAGTGTCCAGTTCCCTTCTGTGCCTTTACACTTCTTTTCTGATCTGTATGGCCCATTCCTATGTTTGTTTGGTGATGCATTGGGCAGAAATGCTCTGAGGAAATGAGCTGTTCGGTCATATATAGAATGCACACTTCCCATTTTCTCTTGCTAGTCTTGCTTACTGGGAAAAAGGACGATGCGATGGCAGCAGACAGACAGGTGTGTAACTAGATCCTTTTGGATACTTGCGAATCAGAGATCCACGGCTTTTGTTGGGCTCATCTGAGATGAGAACAGTCAGCAAAACCTGCCTAACGGGCTTCAGTAGAAAATTTAATAGCAAAAAGAAAGTTACCGTCTTTTTCTTTGAGATTCTATGTGCCACTTTCTAAGAAAGCTGAACTTCTTCCTGCAGCCTATCTTGTATGTGTAGAGAAGTATTAATTATTAGGTTTTTCCACAAACAGCAGTCCGAGTTTCTGAGTTGCATCATCTCTTTTACATTCTTGTCCAACTTCCAATTACCAACAGAATAATTACAATTTCTACTTACATGTTCTATGACTTTACCGGGTGGGCAAGAGGTAATGTGCACTGTGGCTAGTCCAGGCTTGCACTGGCCAGCTGGCTGCTGCCGAGCAAAATGCAAATCTTGTAGGTTCTACCTGCCCTTTTTCTCAGCAAAGCATTAATTTGAGTCTCTTCACTCTGTCCAACCACTAATTTTCATTTAGCTATTTTATTACCTCTGAGACTTCTACCATTATTTCAAATATGCTTGAAAAGTGGTCAGCAGGTTCAAAAATTGTGAGGAATCTCACAGACCACATAGGTTTGCATAGCTCTTTTCCGTATGAAACTGGATTATAAATATGAATACTGCCTTGCCACCATAGACAGGCCATCAGAACCTAGCAGAGTAGAACACTATTCAGTGTCTGGGGCTTAGCTGGAGGTGGATTTGAGTGACCATACAAGCCAAAATTCTACTTTTAAACTAAACCTGCTTGGCTATCGGTGCCAGGTAAGTTCTGGAGGACTTGATTACAGCTGTGGTATGTGTTTTGGGCTTTTTTTTAAACAGAAGAAGTGCCAAGTCAAACCTTTGACAACAAAGATTACTTCTGTGGGAAAGAGACATTTCCCGTCTATGAATCCGTTTTCACAGAGGAAGGAGAAACCATCAGAAAAATTGCAGTAGAGACTGAAAAGCCACCTCAAGTAGAAATACATGTGTGGACAATTAGAAAAGGTGAGTTGAGCGAGTTCTTTCTTTAAACAGTGTTTCATCTTCCACTAAGAGGATAATTTACATTCTTTTACATGTACTTCCCAGGGCAATTTACAAATCCAAGCATCTTGAGACTGCTGTTCTTCTGGTTATTAGGATATTGATATTACAGCCACTTCCAACATACTCAAGTTTTGCTGTACAAAAATCATTAATAACACACAAAGCTCTAGTTCTGCAAACTCCTACCCTTCATTGTGAGCAAAAGCACAATGATAAACAGGTTGTCAGTAACACCCCCTGTAATTTATTGCAGAGAAATGGGTAGTAGGGTTTGAACCAAGTACCTGGAGTTTCTTGTTTAGGATGGACCAAAAAGCTTTCCACTGAAATCAGTCTGCCCTGTCTGCCTTTGTGATGCTAAACCCATGATGGTCTAGAACACAGGCAAAAAATGCGTTAAGGATGGAAACAATATCTTTTACTAGACTAAGTGGTAAAATTAGAAAAAAATAGAAAAGCATTCAGAAGCCCAAGCACTTCTGCAAATCCTGAGCTTTTAGTATAATAAAAATTATCTCCAGCCTCCTAAAAATCCTATCTACTTAATTTACTTTAAGCAAAAAGCATGTGATCCTCATAGGAAAGCCTCATACAGTGCAGCCCTTTACATGGAAACAATACATCTCTAGAATGCACTTTAAAGCACAAAGCCAAGCCCAAAGTGTGAGCAGAAAAGAAATCACAGAGGATCGAATGGTTAATAACTACCGTGTGTGTTCAAGAAGCCACAAAGCCTTGTGATGATTTGACAGTGATGCTGCCTGCTAGCTCATGACAGGCAAAATGATACTGGTTTTCTCCGAGACACTGGGATTTTGGTTTCTGTTGTAATCTTACATTTGCTTATACTAAGGAAGGGTTCAGCTATGTTGGAAAAGAATTGGCTAATTCTCACACCCCTTACAAACCTTCCACAATCGTAAATCCACAGAAGCATTACACGGGAATAGCAAAAAAACAGTGGGTGGCAAAAAGAATAGGCTGAAAATCCACGTAATTGGTAAGGATTATTTCACAAGGCAACTTGACATGGCAGTAATTCTACATAAAGGCAGGACAGCAACCCAGGTTTAGAACAACAGGTACATTTCTAGTAACATGCACTTCTCATTTCTTTGCTGAAGGGATTCTGCGTCACTTCTATGTTGAAAAAGTGTCCAAGAGAGAATTTGAAGAACTTCCTTACTTCAAGCAGATAACAAGGACCACCCCTAGTAAGTAAAATTCTGACCTCTTCAGGTTTCTATTCTCCATATAATCATAGCCTTGAAAAACATTCTTTTTTATTCAACAGTCAAACAGATGTACTAATTTTTCCTCCAGTACATGGCTCCAGTATTTTATAAGTTTAGACTTAAATAATCAAAATACAGCAATTTAAAATATAGATACACATAACAGTAGTTCATGTCCATGCTGTCTTAGTTGCCTGTATTTTGATAAAATACAAGATAGGCTGTTTTCTGCCCATACTGCCGTAAGTCTGAAATATGCCTGATGTCAGCACAGCAGCACAATTTGGATTTATTTAAGTAACATGTCAAGTTACCCCAATTTTTTAGAAAGTCATTTAGAAGGGAAGAAATTCAGAGATGATTAAAGAGCTTCTCCACATACATATATGTTATATTTGAAAGAAGCTTTTCCTATGTTCTTAACAGTATCTTCATTATCAAAATCTGTCTTTTGAAAAGGCATGTAACTCTTTTATCACTGTTGGTTCAATTTCTTTTTTGTATTTCATCCAGCTTGGGATATGACACTTAATTTGATAGTTGAATTAAGGTATAGACATTTTTAGTTCCCAGTTCTTTTGCATTACAAGTTGTCATCTTTTCTGAGGTCTCTATTAGGCAAGGAAGTATTTTTCTCAGGAATAATATATTCTTGATAATATATTAGGCTTAGTGAGAAGCAGACACCTTTTCATATAAAAAGTTTCCTAATTTTTTGCTGTCGGCCTTCCATAAGGTAGGTTACTATTCTAGTTACCAGGACAGTGGCATTTCTATTAACTTTATCAAAAATGTATAGAAATATTAATATCCAGCAAATGCAGTTTGTATTACATGCAGGTAGGCAGAGTTCACAGTGCTTGAAACACTTAGACTTGTTACTTCCCAACTTGTAAATACTTTGGTTTACCATCAGAGTTAAATTTTCACATCACTCTGTCATAAAGCAGAGTATCCAACATCATAAATGGTTGAATAAACAGGGTTAACTTACAGTACTACTTAATTAAAGGAATAATATTCTGGTCCTTGTCTGTTATTTTTAACAAAGTTATTTTGCATGGAATATGTTACATGATTCTAAGATACTTGGAATATTTTCCATGGGAGGATTGGGCATTCTCTCTGACCATTGTGAATCAGTTGGTCTGGAGAATGCTTGTAAATGTCTTCAAAGTTCTCTATGCCCTTTTCTAAGTCAGTATCTGTCTCCTTTGTATTTTTGTTTTCAGGCCAGTGGAAAATATTTAGCGAGGGAGAAGCTCAGATCAGCCAAATGTGTGAAAGCAGAGTGTGCAGGACTGAGCTCGAGGATTTGGTAAAGGTTTTGTACCTTGAAAAGTCTGAAAAGGGTCACTGTTAAGGGAGACAGCACTGGAGGGAAAAACACAAGAAAACTTATGAAAACTTGGATCTGCAGCTGGACTGCAGGCTTATTTTGCTTAAGTCAACAGTTGCCCTAAAAACCAAAACTATAATGCAGTAATTATTCACATCATGCACAGCAAATTTGCTGCTTTATGTGTAGTGGTCTGTGTCACCATTCAAATATCTCCTCCAAAAGACTAGGAGGCTCTGTATTACTGGTGGGGGAAGGAGAAAGAGAGGCTTTACTTTCCCAGAGTTGCATTTCTTTACAAGTTAAAAAGAGAAAACAGAACATTTTTATTATTATTATTTGGCAAGTTATTCAAACTAATGAAAAGAAGGACACCTAATAAATGTGCAGGAGCTATGGAGACCATTATTTCCTGTGCTGAATTTATACCATTTCTGGTGTTGAAATGACTCGTGGATTTTTTTTTTTAGTAGTGGAGGAAAAATACAAGTGATACAATACTTGTGTTGGAGACATAAAAAACAGATTTAAACTAACAAACTCCTAAGCAGCCTGCCTTTGGGATGATGTCTTGTAGTTGAGCAAACCGAGTCCATAAACTGAACAGCAGGTGTTAGTGGCAATCACTATATTTTTGTAGCAATTTGAGCAAACGTTTGCTTTTAAGTGGTTTTCATTGTTTCCTCCACCCACTTCTCTAAAAAATGTGAAGTGTTAGCTTCCTATCACAGCCCTAATAACTTCATTCTTCTGGGCCCTATTAACACATGGTCTTGGCTGATAAACTGCCTTCTAAAGTGACATGGCAGAAGGTGGTGAAGTACTTGCAGTACTTTCAAAACATCTAGAGCGTTAAACCTCCCAATTAATAACTCCTTAAAAGTTGCGCCAGTGCTTATTTATTTGTTCTGATCTGTTACAAACCTAGTCTTCTGCATTTTTCTGAGGGCGACCTCTCAAGTCTCACGCTTCAAGGACAGCTCTCTCCCATGACAAACACCAAACAGCTACAGCAGGCCTTTAGAACACAGCAGCTGTGTGAAAACTGTTACCTTTGCGAAAAACAAATCTGAGAGATTCTGTTAAATTTAGTACAGCACGTCTACAGTGTGTTTAAGAAAGGTGGCTCTCATCTGCAGAAAAAGTGTAAGTATAATTTAAAAAATGTTCTCTCTGAAGAGTCACCAAAATACTGCACTGCCTCACGGCTGCAAGGTTGGATTAAGTCCTGAGAAGCAAGTGACTCTGCTTGCTTTTGCTCCCATTCTCTACTCCACAAGCAGACAGGAATACTGCTGTTCAAACACACGCTAAGAAACAAAGCTTTATGGAAATGGTCTGAGCCAGGGCCTGGGTCTTCACAGGGAGTGAAATCAACAGTGACAGCAAGGATTTTGAGGTTTGTCATTCCGCCAGTGACAGCTCTCCAGGGGGCACCCATTTCTAAAGGGATGAAAGTGTGGGAGAGCTTAGTGCTGAATGCCAAAAGCCTGTTTCAGGCAGAGCTTCACCATCCTGAGGGGATCCTTGTCTTGAGCAGCAAACCCTGGCAGCCTCCCTCTGCAGTGCTGGCCTCAGGGCCAGGCTTCTTCCTGCTGCCCAGGCCCTGCCTGTGCTGCCTGCAATGCCGGGCTTCCCAGCACAGAGGAGCAACTGAGGAGAACAGACATGAAGGTGAAGGAAAGGCTGAAAGGAATTAGGAGAAGACATAAAGGGTGACCTCAGGTCTTTAGTGATCTTTCCTGTATACAAGAACCCTGTTGTCCCTAGGCCTGGATAGAGAACAGTTCATATTTAGGAATACTTCCTTCCCTACCAAGCGCTCAACACGGTCCACTACATAACAGGAAAACACACTAAAAAGGGAGCTCCCTCAGCAACCGCATGGATTTGCAAGAACAAAATATTCTCACCTTGTATCAGTGAGAACCACAGGAGTCTCTTTCCAGGCCTCCATGGGCTGCAGGGAAATCCTCTGTCGTCCCTCCATGGCCGCAGGGGAGTCTCACCTCAGGGCCTGGAGTGCCTCTTCCCTCCTCCCGCCCGGCCCTCGGTGTCACAGGGCTGTTTCTCACACTTTTCCCCTGGCTGCCCGGCAGCGTTTTGCCCTTTCCTAAACACCCTTTGCCAGGGGCACCCCCAGCCTGGCTGAAGGGGATCAGGTGGGCCCGGCGGTGGGCCCGCGGGAACCGGCTGAAACCGGCCGTGACTGGCCCGGGGCAGCCCCTCAGCTCTCCTCAGAGGGGGCCCTGCAGCCCCAGCGCCTGGGCACGGGCACCGGACAGCACTAATACCATGCTATAGTGCAGTGTCTTAACTAGCACCTGGCCGTCACTGTTCATGAGAGCTAAGTGAACTGTCCCACCACCTTTCCATGGCACTGCAGCCTCTGCCTCTACAAATCCTGTCCGGGTGTTTCAAAGGGGTGTAGCATATCCTGACGGAGGTCCTAAGACCTCGCTGCACCAGAGGTTACTGCAGTGGAACTGTAGAAGAAGCAGTTTGGCATCAGCAACACCCACTGCACCTGGCATCTACTGGGTTGAAATGTGCTGCAGAAGTGCAAAATTTTATTATAAATCTTCTAATAAGTCATGAAGTAACCTTATTGTTCCTTTGGTGAAGACATTATAAGGAAGAGGTTCGGAGGAACTGTAGCAATCTGGTGGGAAGACCAGCAGTTGATTCTCACCTCACGGGCTTCGCCTGTTTGTAGCAGTAGCTGATGAAAGAAGACTAAGTGGAAAGTGTACAGTGTTTGTAATTTCTTTTTTAAGGAAAAGAAGAAGGTGGCAACCTTCTTTTTGTATTTGTGACAGGACAGGTGGAATCCAGATTGTGTATTTATTTTATAATAAACACTTTTCAAGAAAAGTAAAAAAAAAATCATAAGCATCATTTAGTAAAATGCAGTATTGCATTTTTCCAGTTTCTGGTCACTTAAGACAACAAAATACACAGTGTCATGTTTTTCATTCTCTTCATGGGATGTATGTCTGTTACCGTACTTATTTATGTACTTGTATCACTTTGACCTGGTTTGATAAATTAATAAACTCTGAAGTTGATAATAAAACAAGACATTTTGTGTATGATGCTGTTTGGTCAAGACGTTTGGTTTCAGTTCCCTGTTTGCAGTCAAAGTGGTTCCACAGTAAGTTGCTTTCAATCAATAAGTATATCAAATCTGAAATTCCAGACGTCTCTGGAAATTCTTCATGAGAATTAATTTCTGCTCTTTCATCACAACCTGCATATTCATCTTAACCACCTTTTTATTTTAGCAAGGCATGTGTTACAAGAATCCTTTCCACGAGGCCACACCCTGGGCATGCACACCTGCTCTGCTCTCATCTCCTCCTGTACCAGCCCCCTTCTCCAAGCCTAACTTTGTGAGGGGCCTTAGCCTTCCTAGTAGTTGCACACTGGAAGTCACTAACAGTCAGGGTTGCACAGCTGCGTCCTCGTTTAATATATTCTCTTGATTTTGTAACATCCAAACGCTTTTTAGCAGCACACTAAATCTTACTTCTCACTTCACTCCTATTACCCTCTCATGTAAGACACGCCATCTCTGACTCCACATGACTCCGCAGGCCAGGAGAGGCTGGGTACCGAGAGGAGAGCCCTATTCACTGCTATGTTCTTCTGAAGTTACTTTTAAATATACTTACACAAGTACAAGAGAAAGAATGTGTCAGCCTAACACTCTCATCTTCATACACTCTCCATTAAAAAAAAGGTCAAGCCATTTCACAATTCAGATGATGAATACTTGCAAAATAATTGATAGCACATGAAGCATTTGCGTAATACTGGTGTGCTCTGGTGCCTATTGTGTTATCCATCTAAGATAAAAGCCAAGATTTTGGAGATTTATTGTGGGAGGGGTGAAAATTTACAAAGTTAATCCTTATTTTCATTTATTGCTTTTGTTTGGTGTTTGAAAGATGTCTTCTGATCTGAGGTTTTGGACTGTTTTACTTCTCGGGTAAAGTATGTCTGCAACTACATGAGTGTATGAGTATGAATGCACAACCCTGCCCTTCTCATATAACACCAACCCAACTGTTAGCAAAAATGCAAAGCATCCAAAGCAAAAACAAATAATTGATTTTAACACAGCAAAACAATTTTTAATGTAGACAGACCAGATGACAGTTCAGCATGTTCAGAAAAGGCAGTGAGCCTAATTTCACTACGCCTCAAAGTAAAAACTCCCAATCTGTCCCCAGATGACCTCAGCTCAAGAGGCAGAGATACTACATCACACTAAGCTTTAAGTGCAGCTAACTCCTCAAACAGCACCCATAGTTAGCTGATCTCTCCAGCAAGATCAATTCTGTCTCCCATAGATTTACTTCTCTTGTTTCTCTCTTCTTTATTTGTTTGTTTCAGCATCACCACACCACAAAACAGGTGTGTTAAGGCCACGATAAATTAAAATTACATTCTATTCCCACAGAAATAAATAGCAAAACTCCCAGTCCCTTCAAGAAGGAGTCCCTGAAGAATTCATACTGATACATACTGTACTGGCATTAAACATATTTTAGTGTGCTCTAGTATTTAGTGTGTACCAGCGGTACCTTGTACACATTGCACAGACAGATTCCCAGGCACATAATGTCCCTTAGCCAGCGCTGTTACTCTAACCTCTTCTTCCCCAGCTCAGTTCTCCCCTTTGCCAACTGCTAGGATGAGACAATGAATCTGAGTCTTAATTTGAGAGGCATAAATAGGAGTCAAGTGATGTTTAAAGTTTATGTACTAGGGTATTTTTGTTCCACATCTCTAAATGGGAAGATTCAGACTTTCCCATTAAAACATCTAGCTTGAAATTAATATGGTATTTATTTTAATTTCCTGTACTAAAGTGTTGTGCAGCATGGCCAGGCTGTATGCTGTTAAATATGCAGTTTGAGGTAGCTGCAGTTCAATAGAGACTGAAATAGTTCCTGTATAAATTTTTGTAGTGTACTCAGGGTGAAATGGGAAATGCTGTAGAAGCATCAAAGAAGAAAAGTGAGCTCTTAGGCCAGTTTTTTCATTAGTGAAATGAAAAGACGTTATGTAGAAGTATTTATAGTTACTGCTACATAACTAGCTCACAAACTAATAGACAACAGTCACCAACTAATCAATCTTCACAAAGTTCTTCCTAGAAAAAGGAAGATTTGATTGTAAATATGGTTATTTAGTTTACCAAAATTATTCTTAGAGACACAAGTACAGCTCCAAGTGATATGTTCCAGAAAGCTGTATCTGAGATCATGTTTTCAATTCTATGCTATTAGAAAATATTTCCTTGCTTTGAATGCCATATCATATATTCACATAAGCTAAGTCTTACAAAATCTTTGGTTTTAGATCTAGCCAGACAGTGGCATCCTTTCAAAAATGGTCCAATGACAGCATTAAAACACATTAAAGGATGTTTACAATCAGAACTGATTATCCACTAAGTTTAACTTTGCCATTCATATTAATGCAAACGGGTTGTAAAATCATGCAACCAAATCCTACCAGTAGCCCTTCTCACTCACTTCACACCATGTAAATTACTATAACCAAGTCTAAATTAAAAAAAAAAAAAAAAAAAAAAAAGTTATTTTGAGCTTCAGCAAATGTGCTAGATTTCTGGAAATAAAACCTCTGCTGCTATTTTGTTTGAAAGACTTCGTTTATAAACTATGGACTGTTTTCACAACTGAGAGGACAAAATTGCAGATTTTTTTATGAATTCAAAGAACATTCAGCCTAGAGTCTCTTTTATTTTGCAATCATAAATAACTGAAAGATTCAATTGATAATAATGGTCAAAGCCTACAGAGACTTAAGAACTTACAACAGCTTTTCCCACCCTGATTTTTCTTCTTAGTTCAAAGTCAGATATGTTTTAGAGACCTTGGCACTGATGAGTCCCTGCTGAAGGAACTGAGCTCTTCCCATGACATCAGCTTATAACAAGCTCCCAATTTCTTTATAGTCAGCATGTGTTGGGAATTATTTACCCCATCTAAATAATGTCCATGATGAGCTCACTCTTATTAAGACAAAGCTATCATAACTACCGTGCTTGTGATGATCATGGCTCATATTAATACATAGAGTGCCTAAGAAAATGTAGTCACTAATTCACTTTTCAAGCAAGAAGTTAAGCAAACCCTAGAGAAATTGAAGAGTAGAAAAGCCCTTGACAACTGCAAAACTGTATTTGAATACTAAATGTTGAAAACTGGAGCTCTTTTTCCTGGCCTTTCCACCAAGTAGTATATTTCTTAAGAGACATTTTATCTTTTTGTCTATGATTAAAATATTGAAAGGACCGTTTGCTAGAACAGTACCTCTAGAATTAAGCTCCAGCAAAATCAATCTGCTGGAAGATTCTTGAAGCCAAGAATTCAGTAACAGGCAAATGGGCTTCTCCAGATCTTGGATTACAAAGCTCAAACATCCCAGAAACTCACTGCCTGCCAGTGTTCCCTTAAAATACATTTCCCCGTAAATCTACATAATAGTCACGATAAACTCTGAAGGTTTTTGTGAAACTCAGTAGAAAAAGATACATCAAGTAGGATTTCAAAGGAAATTATCAGATCAAATTCTGTGTAAATCAGTCTATTTGCACATTAGAGGGACGTGTGAACCGATAGACGAATAAGCATTTCAATCTGGACAGAAGGCACAAGAAAAAAATTAGGAAAAATATGACATTGTCTGTTATAAGTGTAAGGAGAAAGATTTTTCCCATCTTCACATTTTCTTTTTAGATTGCAGTTTGCATTGCAAATCGTTCATTGCTACTTCTGCTGAACAACCTGTGAAATCTGAATAGATTTCCAAACAGAGGTTTCCAGGGGACTGCCTAGCCCAGAGGATTAGTAAAGAGGGTAGAGTAGTTGTCACTTTGAGTTCTGCTTCAGGGCAATGGGATGAACCCAGCAGACTAACTTTTATTTCCATCTCAGAAAACATATCCAAAGACCTTGCTTGTAAATAAAGATTGCTCTGGTCTGATACATAAAAGGTAGTCAAGGTGAACCCCAGGATCTATTCTGGAGCCACTATCAGCCAACATATCTTATAGCCACTGCTACTGGTCTATAATATGTTACCTAACATGTATTAACAAAAAAAATATAGACTTCCTCCTTGTATCAAAATAACCAGATTTATATCAAGTGTCTCCTCTCTATCCACATCCTTCCAGTCCTAGAGCTAGGGACACCTTCTTGTACCTATTCTGCTCGGAAAAAAATTCTGGTAAAACAAGATTTTGTGAGCAAAAAAAGCAGGAAAGCCAAAATCCACTTCCTAAGAACTCTTGGTGCTCTGGCTGGGAGAAACCCTGTAAAATTCCAGCTCTGCTGCCCTGGAAATCAAAAAAGATCCTGGCCTATTTCTGCAAAAACTTGTGAAAAGCCCGTCTGCCCCTGCCAACAGCATAAATGCTATTTTCACTAATTGCCAACTGAGAGAGAAAGCCAAAAGAAAGTTGGTGATTAGGCTTGAGAGAACTCAGAATGATGTAATGTTTGACAATAAGCTTTTGACTTAGAACAGGTAGTCCAACAAGTTGAAAGTGAATTTAATTAAAATATTTTACAGATCCAAGGATTTTCCTTTCTGACAAAGCTTCAGGTGTCGCATAATCATAAGCTTTTCCATTTGAAGGTTTGACTACTGCATAGGAGATGCCAAAATCAGGGAGGAAATGAGAAAATTTGACATAACCCCTTCAAAATGAGCTTTTAAGTAAGTTAAAATAGACTGATGTGCTCTTTTTCACATCTTAAATTTTGCCCTATAAGCTAACTGCTTTGGATATGCTTAGATCTCTTTTCTCCATTATAAAAGCTCATTAACTCCTCACCGGAAAGGCATCATCTTCCACTACCTATCTTGTATAAAACTTATTTTTCCGAAATAATACCAAGTAAAATAAGGCAAAAACAAGCTTAAGGCAGTGATGGAACTCTTTTATGAAGTGAATAGGTGCTCTCTGTGCCAATAGTCTGTTTAATCACAGCCTAACATTTTAATTATGTATATAGCTAAGCAGACTTACTTGCATTGGCTTAATTATTCTGCATGATAATATGAACAAAGGGCCTCTGTTAAAGTAATCAACAAAAATTTTAGCTGGCTGAGTTTCCTCAAATGTTCAAGAGCAATGAAAGATCTGATCATTAAGCATTTAGTGCCCCTGAGAGCTATTTTAAACCTGTGCCCTTCATATCACAGCTGGCCCTTTGAGTAGCCTCAAATTCTTTTTATCTGAAAGACCTAGTAAGGCGGAACAAAAGAACGTTTCTCGTTTGCAGTGAGTTGTCTGTGTCATCTGTGTGATGTTCACTAGCAGGAGATGTCTATCTTAATGAGCTTTTGGCCAGGAACAGCGTTGCCACTTTCTAACTTTTGTCCAGTTCGCAGGACTCCTGATGCAGGGCGTGCTGGATGTGTTAGAATTGTAAATGAGCCCCAGCAACTGCACATTGCAGAAGGATCCCACAACAACAATTAAGCAATAGTCTCTGTTGTTGTGGGCCTCTCCTGCCAGATAATTGACCACGACGGGAGCTATGCAGAGAACCCACGCTGAAGGTGAGGACACATAACAGAAGTGAAGGTTCATTATCTGGCAATGAAAGGGAAGTTAGCACCAATGGGAATTGGGTTTTAAAGGACCAAAGGCCTAAAGCTTTCGCATTTTGGAGGCATTTACCATTAATTTCTCCTTTGCTCAACAGAAGACAAGTGTTTTGAAATACACTCCATTTTAGTGGGCCCTGGAAATCAGATCAGTGGTAGCCATGTAAACACTCCAAACCTACCCACGTATATGGACTGTCTTGTCCAAGAATGCTAGAAAGTTGTGCAGAATGTGTGTCTTTATTAAAAAGCTAACATTCTGTCACTGTAAAAGTTTTCCATGTAAAATCTGGAAGCTTGGGAAAAAAACCAACAGCCAGTGTATTACAACAAGGGAGGATCGCTCTGGTACCCTGCGAGAGTTGAAGTCCAAGTACTTTATGATCCCACTTTCCACTGTAAGTCTCCCTCATCAGATCACATTTCCCATTGCACACAACATGCTCTCACAGCGACAACAAACCACAGGAACACCTCTCCATGCTGCATCTTGAAAGAAACAGTTCACCTGCCCCACCACAGAGAGCAGGGATGGGGGGAAGAGAACTACAGGAGTCATCCAGTACCATGGTGGATATTTACGTAATTTCTATGTTGAGTCGTTTTCCAAATCTTCATTTTCTCAATGAAAATGGAACCTTCCTAACTTATTCCTTAACAAAATACGCCAAAATGTTGGAGATAAACCCAGCAAGAAAGAATTCAGAAAGTTCTAAAAACCTGTTAATTGATTATATGTGAGGCAGATTTACTGGGGGGGAGAGGCAGGAATAGGGAGGTCTCCTGTATTTGCAGGCAGCCCAGTGGAATATATGAGCAGAAGTTGTAGTGCTATATAATCCCCACATCACCACCACAGCTAATTCAGTCTCACATCCAGTGTATATCAATGTGATATTCCTCCTGTTCAGTACAGTCTTTACTCCTGAAGCTGCATTCTGGTTTTGCATTCAGCCTTCTGCTTCTTGCTCTGCCCAGTTGTCTCAGCCCTGTACCGTTCACCCTAATTCTCTTCCCTGCCCCTATCACTCCTGCTAACAGATCTTACCATTTTCCTTAGGCTTACCAGTCCTCCTTGCCTTTCAGTTCTTCTGCCCCTCAGACTGCAAAGCACATTCCTTTTCAAACATCTTATTTATGCAGTTGATCATATCAGTGAAAAGGCAGTGGTGATAGATGATCACTTTGAATAAACTTGTGCCAAAAAGAAAGAGCATAGCTAAAGAGAGAAAGTGCAGTGTCACACTGTGCTTTAGGAAGCACTAGTCCCATTAGCCTATCCTGCTATTCAGGAAAATGCCTCTAGGTGACAGTTAAATTGTTAACACACTACCTCATTAAACAAGGCAATAATAAATATGTATTTTTCAATTCACACTCGTTAATAAAGTCAAAGTCATTCTAGAACTGACTATTCCCAGGATCTTACTTCCCTCACCTACATTCTAGTCCCATCCCTGAAGCTCTTCCCTTACCTCATCTGCATTTTTCCTCATTTTTTTCTCTTTCCACAAATTCAATTAGTTTTAGCCACCAACTCAAAAACGCTAAAGGCTACTAGAGAACAGTGGGTTTTTTCTGTCATCTTATTGGCAAGGGTTGCTGTTAAAAAATTAGCCTAAAGAATAAAAGGAGAAATAAAATGGGGCAAAACAATGACTGAAACTTCCACAATACACCTGTGGTTTTAGAGAGCTGGGCGTTCGTGAGTGGCTATTCTGCTTTCCTCAAATCTACCTTTCTGAGACATAGACATTCACTCCTGATGGGAGATGTAGGAAGGAAGGAAGCAAAGGAGGGGAGGAAAGAGAACTTTTACAGTTGTGCAGATGGCAAACATGAGGAAACGATCTATAACGGAAAAGAAAGGGTGAAGAAACCACCTCACCGGTCTTGTGTCTTGCTGAACAACTACAGTGGATTGACTTTGCAAATTCTTAAGCAGTTTCCTGCACAGCTCTTCATTGTTTGTTTGCATGCAAGCCTTTCCGCTGTGGTCTTGGCTCCCCTGTTTGGCATGCCTCCTCTATAGGGTGAGCCTTATTTCCAGACATACTTCCCCCACCACAACCATTAGACTGGACTATGAAATATTCACAGGCACATGTCTGGTCACAGCACAAAAATGATTCCCTTAAATTTTTCACAAATGTCAATATATATGGCATAGTAATGGTATGATGCCCTTGGGGAAAAAGGCAGATAGCAGATATCTACCAGTCCTACCTATAAGAGCTATACTGGGCCAAACCCCAGCTTTTGCAGCTCAAGTTTCAGTGTTGTCGAGCAGATCATCCCCAGCACATGCTCAGACAAACAAACAAGACATCTCAAACTTCATTGTGGTCTCACTCCAAAAATGCAAATCCCAGAATTTATCTGGATCATCAGATTTCATTTTTGGGGGTCTGAAAATATCAACAAAGCTCTGGAAACATCAGAACCTCACCAGAAACTGCATGGAGAAATGTTTTCTCATACATTTCTCTGGCCTGCAAATGCCAAAACCTGTGGCTAACTCAAGAATTTTCTCACTGAAGTTATTTTTATGCAATTCATCTTCATTTATCAATCCTGCCATCTGAAAATATAGCTCTGTATAGATACGTTCTGATCTTCATTTGGAACCATTTATAGAATTAACCTTTGATTTGGGGGAAAAACAATCCCAATTCTCTGTAGCATGGATTTGCCTCAATACACAATAAGAGTCAGCAAGAGGTTCCCCAGGAAAACAGGTATGGATGTGATGTAAGTGTGCCATTATGTTAAGGTCAAAAAGTTACCACCAGGAACTAGCTACACCCCAAGATCTTAACAAATCCTTGCTTTTCTCCTTCTTTGATCTAGTGAATAGCAGCAATTCAAAACTGGTAAAAAAAAATCTCTTCTGCCAGCAGTCTTCGAAAACACTGTTGCAGGAGACCACACACAGGAGTTCAGCGTGTTAAAAATAGATTAGAAACTTATGTGAATAAGATAATCAATAATCAAAACCCTAATCATTTCACTTTTATAATGGGACAGCAAGAAAGAAGCAAATCAGGACTGATTTCTGGCAGTACGCAGTGTTAGCATTCTGGCATCATTTTCCATACACACAGATCTACCAAAATAGAAACAACAACTATTAAAACAGTTTAAAAAAAAATAAACTTGCTTTCACTAGAGATAATAACATTTCTCCCAACCCTGAAAAAACATCCTTTTATTTGTCAAGTCAGGAAAAAAGGTCATGACAGTTTTCATAAAATTTGGACACTTTTCAGCCAGCTCTAACAACAATGACAAACGACAGCTGAGAGACTTAAAGCCAATGGAGGAGGAAGGGAGAGCTCTGCACTGTGAGGGATTCATGCCTTCCTGTATTTCATTTCTGTATTATTTCTATTTTATGTGTTTAGAAAAGAATTTATACACATAGATGTTCAGGCCTAAATTTATGCCTGTTTTCAGGCAAGTTATACCTCTGTCTCTCCTGCCTGCCCTTGCAGTTCTTTCTTATTAACTCCAGTCTGTCTGAGTTAATTTGTGGAAAAGCCCCAACTACAGTTTTCTGAAAAGGAAAAAAAAAGTTTGTGAAAAATATTACATTCATCCTGCCTTTCTCCACTTAGTTTCCTTTTCTGAATGTGCTGGTTTTGGCTGGGGTAGAGTTAATTTTCTTCGCAGTAGCTGGTGTGGGGCTGTGGTTTGGATTTGTGCTGGAAACAGCGTTGATAACACAGGGATGCTTTAGTTATTGCTGAGCAGGGCTTGCACAGAGCCAAGGCCTCTTCTGCCTCTCTCCCCACCCCACCGGTGAGGAGGCTCGGGGGGCACAAGGAGTTGGGAGGGGACATGGCTGGGACAGCTGACCCCAGTGACCCAAGGGATATTCCATACCATATGATGTCATGCTCAGCGTATACAGTTTGGGGGGAGGTTGGGAGTGGGGGACGCTGCTCAGGGACTGGCTGAGCATTGGTCGATTGGTGCTGAGCAACTGTTTTCATTTGCATCACTTGTCTTTCTTGGCTTTTATTTTTCTCTCTGTTATTTTTTTCCTTTTCCTTATAATAATTTATTTTTGTTGTTGTTCTTATTACTAATTAAACTGGTTTTATCTCAACCCACAAGTTTTCTCACTTCTACACTTCTGATTCTCTCCCCTATTCCACCAGCTCTCTATTTATTTTACTTGAAGAAAAAGAATGGTTGTGAAAGCCCAAAAGGGGAGGAAGCAGATCTGTCTCCAGTGTCCTACTGGAATGCTTCTCAGCCCCTTCCTGTGCAAGGCTGGTGTCTTACAGCTAAAGGTGCAGCACCCAGACTTGTCACTACCTGTCTGCCAAATTTTCTTAAGTCTCTGCTAGATTATTTGTGGCATCCAACTTGAATCAGTTACAAAAGTGCTAATTTTCAAAAAGTTATATATCCATAAAGACTGTAAGGCTGAGTACCAAAAATTACTCATCCTCTGATCAGGATGGCTTACTAACTGTTAGACAGACTCAAGAAAGATTTTCTTCCCTGAATATAAAAAATTGTGAATCAATATTTACACTAGAAATCCAACAATGAAAACTATATTAGGGTCAAAATACCTTGCCCTGGTTTTGTTTTTTGGCATGTATATTCCAGAGGTGTTGAGTTTATCATAGTTGTCTCAGCTCTAGGAACAGCATCTCAGGGTAGCCCTGGCCACACCTATCATGAACAAACATATAAGTAAGTGCGTAGATATGGTACATAGTCACGCTATATTATTTATCGCCCTTATGTTATCATGGTCAGTTCTAACAGCATTTTCCATCCTCAAGTAATCTACCTTTCACCTAAAAAAGACTCTGAGTAGGACAATTGTGTTGATGCTGTGTGGCTGAGCCCACACCAGTGAACAAAGCAAGGTTCAAGATGACTTGAGCTGCCTTCTTGTGTGTAGTGCTTACAGCCCAACGGAAGCTGGGTAGCAATGACACACAAGAGCCAATTATTAAGGAAGCCAACATATTCTGAAGATTTGACCACATTTCCTAGTGCAAAACCTAGCCTTTTCTGATGCAACATGTTGAGTAACAAAAGACAGAAGCACTGTCTGCCATGTACACACTCCAAGCAGCATCCCTTCTAGCAAGGCTGTAAGGTGTCACCATGGTAGATACACGCTGCTTAGTTCTTTTACAGACTACTGGATTAGCTGCTCCCTGAAGCAGTGAGATTCTACCAACAATTTTCTCCTAAGTGAGTAGAAGACCTTCATCGAGGATGGTTAGATCCACTCTGTCCCAACATTAACAAAGCACAAGAGCAGAGTAAGCCAGGACAAAGATTACAGTGGTTTTGATCTACATTTCCAAACTGGGTTCTGAGTTTGTGCAGGTTCAGAGTCACCTGGCAGAAACCTCAGAGTACCTGTTCTCTAAAAATGAATCTTTCCCCAGTATCTCAAATTAGACACCCAAAGAATAAATAAAACTGCAGCACTAATATTCAACTTCCTATTTTCACTAGTAGCAGCTTTTGCAGGGATAATTTAATTCTTCTGTTTCATCTAGCATTGAGGCTTGTAAACTCCTTTGAGGATCCCTACCAGGAATTCATCAACATGAAGGATATATACTGGGAAGATCATAATCAAGTCAATCAAGGGGAGAAATTCAAAAGCTTTGCCACTAAAGGAATCAAACATAAAAGCCTCCCTGGGGGGGAAGAGGTTTATGTACCATGCCTGGCCTATGTTAAGAAAATTAAAACTCGTTTCACAACATAAAAAAGCCAAAGTGTCAAGTCACTAAAACCAGTTTCCAGTACAGATGCCCTTTTCCAGACTGGTTTATGAGGGAAATACAGATTTATAATACATTTAAAGAAACACAACTGACAAAAACATAACTAAGGGATATATACAAGAAAGACAGCACAGAATATAAATTAAACAAGGACAATTTAAACGCAATTTAGCAGCTGTCCATGTTGCTATAACTTAGGATACTTCTGTTTATATACATGGCAAACTTCTTACTTTTTTCAAAGGAAATGTTTGCAGAACAGATACCTTTAAGGAAGCTGAGCTAATATAAGAGTTGAGGTTTGCTCTTATAATTTCCCAGAATCTATTCAGATGGAAGGGCAGCAATGCATAAGAAAGGGATTCCAGGCTATTGCTGGGGTATGTGTCTCAATGAATGGAAAATGTACTTGGGTTTGCTGCTTTTTAGTTCTGTTGGAACAGGCAATCCTCCTCTTCCCTCCCCCATGTCTGGTTCAATAATTTTGTTTTGAAAGCCGGCATATTTAAGGTGAAGCACATTTTAAATACATCATTCAGAGCGGGATGGAAAAAAATCAGTTCTCTGAAGAAAGCTGTCAATGTAACATCCAGAAAAGGAGAACAGGATATGAATCAATTGTTACAGGGTGCATGTCAAAAACCAAGGTATCGTTTTCCTTGCTTGAAAAAAGGATGATCTACTAGTTCCTTTCCAAAACTGTCATTCCGCTTTGAAACTGTGTCATATAGAGGACTCAAGAGAAATTAAATAGACAATTTAGTTGAACAGAAAAATGGGGCTCTTTAAACTTTATGTTAGCAGTGTTTTGGGAAATGCAGCTTCATAACTGAGTAAACATTTTGTTGCCTCCAAGAAGAGCCATAAAGAATCTGATGGAGATTTTTCAAAGCTGCCTTAGGGGATGGATGTCTAATCCCCATTAAAATTAATAGAAACTAGCTCCTCAAACCCAGTCAATGGCTTTGAAGAATCAACTCCATGGGGGTAATACGTAGTATCAAAGGGCAGGGATGAGTTGTATGGTTAACTGCATCACAGGGGAGTTACTTCTTTCTTTCTTTCTTTCTTTCTTTCAATAAAAAGGAAGTCAGGGAGAGGAAGACAACAACAACAATAGGCAATAATAATAATAATAATAATAATAATAGAGATTGAGCTAAATACCCAGACAGATTTTTCCCAATGGGCTTTAAACACCTTAAACACCATGGAAGTTTTCATAATGGTAACTGGAATTTGCTGACTGAACTCAAGACTCAGATCTTTTCTGGCATGATGATACAATTTAGCAAATCATTATCGGCTGGAACACAGTTACTTATTTTTAAGTTTGCCAATTATCTCATTTTATTCTCTTAAGGTTAAAGAGAAGCTTTTAGATATCCAGTAAGAAAGAAAAACATGAATTAACATGTCATGAATGTAAATGGTGAGATCTTTCACCTATCCAAATGACAACCCTCTTAAGGTTGAATTTCTTTTGGAACATTAATAATCCTGAACACCTTGAAACAATTTCCACCAACTGGACTTAAAAAGCATTTTTAATTTAGGACTGGTCCTTTACTTAAATTATTACAAATGTTTATGAACTGCTGTTCTTACGAAGAATTGGTAACACCCAAGAAAACTTAGAGGTAACAACTTAAAAACTAATAAAAAGAAAACATTTAATGCAGAACAAGAATCACTAGAACTCATAGACATAGGAGATAATTGAGGAAAAACTTAATTGGATTCACTGAAATATTAAATGAGTACATGAATAAAAATGTCCACAGTTCCAAAAGACTGAATCAACAGTTCATCTTTAGGAATTTGTCATCATTTATTTAGGTGGGATACCTCAAAAATATTGTGTATGGGCAACACATTCTGTTTTCCCAGTCTTATCTAAGATAAATCTTCTTTCATACTTATCTGAAACAGAGACACTTTTAAACCTCTCAATGACAATGGTCCTTGGTCCCATTTTGCAGATTGGGAAACTGAGGCTCAGGGAGATAATGCACTTTGCCCAAGGTCAGCATCAGAGTCAAGAATGGGCCCTTGCTCCCACATGTCTGGAAATGCCGGCTCCACGTCCATGACTCAGTGCTAGAACAGATCACCCATCGCTCCACACTAACACACCTCTGGTGCCCTGCGGTGCAGGAGCCAGGCACGCTCATCTCTCTCCCTGAATCCACCTGCAGCAGTGTTTGGCAACGTCGGGAACGATGGGCCGTATTTGAAGAAAGCCGCATCACTGATGCAGCCAGCTCTCTCAGTCCCACTGCCTTTTTTTATAATTTTAAAATCACATGCTCTTATTTCTTTTACAGGAGAAAACCTCTTCCCTAGAAAGACTCTCCCACAACAAAAGATATAATGGATTGTTTTGAGAATCAGTGAGACTGATTATGTAGAAAGTATTTTTCCTTTAGCCTCTTTCAATGTTTGGAGGTGGTGTTTGTTGCAATGCAGAAAAATACACACGAGTTGAAATGCGAGCTTTGACAGTATTACGTTTCCCTTTCAATTAAACAGCTCCTGCCTTCTCAGACAACCCACACTTGGTAGGAGCATTTCACTCAGCTTTTCTCCTGACCTCTGGCTTAAGGGTTTTATTTCTACAGAGTAAAATGAGAGTCAGTCCATACTTAGGTGCCAAATTGGACTAAAAGTCACCACAAAAACATGAATAATGCTCAACATTACCAGAAGTAAATTAAGTCTAACTAAACAAGCCATGGCAAACAGGGTAAACTCACACTGTAAGGTGGACTTTCACACAGAAGGTAGCTATAAACTGAGTGTGGCCTGCAAATCAATCAGCCCCCTGCCTCTACCTAATGAGACCCTTTTCTTTATTGCATTTTTATAGACTTATAAAACCAGCATAGGATGGATTATATGGGCCGTCTGTCTACCCTGTCCATCTGTCGCTATGCTAGTGGTGTTCACCCCTGTAGACCAGGATAGTACTTGGCAGGGGTTGGAACTTAGGGGCAATACAGAGGTGATTGAGAGACTTTTCAAAAATTAACAAAACAACAACAGACGTACAACCTACTCCCCACTAAAACACTGAATTCCAACAATACCAGTTTGTAAAAAGGACTGTAAAATCAAAATGAGTCAACAGGAAAACTTCTCTACAAATGCAGCACAACACTTCAATAGCCTTTGTGTGAGTACACATGCAAATGTCAGTCCTAATTCACATTAAAAACACAGATAACTTCTCAGAATTCTGAATGTAACATAATTACTTTAAAAAAAAAAAGTTATGTCTATTTGGGTAGAATTATTTCAAAGTTCTACAATAATGACTTCATTTAACACACATTACACAAAAGACATTTTTGGAGCTATTCCCATAGAATCAAAGCTTTCCTGTTCACGTAACTCATTTTTGTGATTCTTTATTTTGTCAGTGTTGCTGTAAACAATGTGCTGCCCATGGCAGGGAGGGGAGAGGAGAGATTGTTTAAGGAAAAATAGTCATCCCTCCACAGAATTTTGTAGTTACATTTACCAGCTGCATAAGTGTTCTGATAAACTGCCAAAAAGGGTCACTATAAAGCAACACTCCTTTAAAGTTTTAATCCCTATTAAAGGAAATTATCCGGACTCTCTCCAGAAACATTTTTGGGGGGAGAAAGGGGCTAAAGCTTCCGCAGAAGATCAAATGTTGTTGATTATAAATTCATTACCAGCATAGCTGCTAACTTCAGTAAATTAACAAGGAACTTTTATTACATCCAATCAAGCTCTTGTTAAAGATAACAAGTTCTTTTCATTCCTTGTATTTGTATAACAGTCACTTTTCTGGAACTCATCAAAGCTTGTTGCGAATCCATGCCAAAGTACCACTCTCTCTTTTAACAGCGTTAAAAAAATTAATGAAACCTTATGATCACGGTGAAAAAGCACTGATTATGTTAAAATATTCCAAGATAAAAGACTTGGAATTGGAAAGAAATCTGCCCCAGTATCAGCAGAGACTGATATTCCACAGCAGAAAAGCTCTAAAAGTTTTTCACACTTGTTTTTTGTTGTTTTGTTTGTACAGAAAAAGCTTAGCTTAACAGCCTCTTTATGAAATCTGATAGTGTAACAAAATTCCATTATGGTTTCACTTCAGAGCAGGCTTTCACTCAAATATTAACTGCTAAAAAGCTATTTTACATAATCAGTTTAACCATATGATTATGTTAAGAATCCTTTCTTTATCAAATAATCAAAAGTGGGAGGGAAGAATGTTTTGCTTTGAAGCTTCTCGCTAATCATACATTTTACAGTAAGTTAAGGATTTTCTAAAAAAACAACTACTTCAAAAGCAAATATCTTGATGACAGGCTATTGCACTGAGATCCCTTTCTTAAATGCCATGATCTAAATACATATTTTTCATCCATTTCATTTGTCTGCTGTCCAAGTTTACTAGTGATGAAAGAAACCTTTCTGGAAAATATTTAAGGAAGTTCCAATGCCCACTGAAATTAATGTCTAGACTGGATTAGTCTAATATGAGACATTTTCATATAAAACTTAAAATTATCTCTACAATAGAGTATGATAAAAGCATACACAATTGATGAGATTCATCACTCAATAAAAGGCAATGCAAAACAGTTTTTCTCAGTCCCACCCCTCTAGCAGTACTAAAAGATAATAAAACCTAATAGATAATACATGCTATTTTAGGCAGGTCAACTAAAAATCCTTCTATACACAGGAAGATATTTCCACAATTTTAAATCTTTTTTCTACAGTCAATCAGTAGCTTATTGCTTATTACTGATAGTGCTTGAAGCCCTTTCTTCTAACAAGCTATTTAAGTAGGAGCTTTTACTGAAAGTGCAGTTCTTTTGTTTATTTCTTTTCTATGTCTGTTGGCCAAAATGAAATACTCATGCACAGAGAAGCTGAACATGAAGATGGTCATTTCTTCTCCTCCCAGTAGGACACAAGTTGTATCTGGGCAGCCTTCCATTGTCTGTTGTCCCCGCATAGAAGTGTTTGAAAATCCTCTGTAGAGGCACAGTCCAAAAGTCAAGAGGTGAAGCTGAGAGAGCAGCCACCTGCAGTCTTTTTATATCTGCATAATATCAAATACATTCAACTTAAAATGTTCTTGGACAGCTCTAGCATCCTGTAATTATCATGTAATGCATCCCTCCTCCCCGAAGTAGTCTAAGGTTCATTTGCTCTGGTTAGATAAAAACAGTCATCGTTAATAAGACTAACATTATGTAATGAGCCGATTGAAGGCCTATGGAGCAGCACTAGGGTTTGAAACATAAGCACTCATTTGCCTCATGAGATTCAGTGCTGAATGCTGCCGCTGATTTTCTGTGGAGCCTCAAGCAAGTCACTTCATCTTTGTGACATCTTCTTTGTGCCGTGCAGACCGAGAAGGAAAGAGATCTTGTGTACTCCTGCCAGTTTGGGGCTGGTTCAGCCCTTGCTCTTAGCCCAGGTCTCCCAGCTGTCTCAGAACACAAACAGAGCAGCTTTTTCCTTGAAGTCACACTGCTAGCAGTACTTACAGCATTGGCTGTGCTGTGTTTGTTCTTCTGTCTAGGCCTGTTCCCCTGCAGGGTCTGTTAGTGCCCACTCCTGCATAAACCAAGCCGTACGCTTGGACAATGACAAGTACTGCGGTAATTCACCTTTGTACATGAGGAGAGAAAAGCCCTGGATACAAAGCGAGGCTTAAGAGGTGAAAAGAGGTGTCCCACATACTCCCAAGTGTCCTACATGTTTCAGTGAACATGAAAAACCCAGCGACAGTTGAACTGAATGATGCTGTACCGGCATTTCTGGAAGATGAAGGGTTCCTTGCAGAACCATGACAGCACGTGCTACCCTGTTACCACAGCACTGGTTCTTTCCTACAATTTATAGGTTCTCTGCAGAACACAGCAAGGCAATACTTGGATTCAACAAGTGGTGACCTTCCTGTGCAAGGACGCATGGTCACAATGAGATCTAGGAAGAAGGAAAAGGAAAACAACAGATAATTAACCTAAGAAAAGACAAAGAAATTGTCCAGAAAAGATAAGGGATTGATGATGGAAGAGGAATCAGAGAAAAAGAAGACAAGTGGACTGTGTTCAGAAAAAAACTCTCTTAAAGGACCATAATGAAGGACCCTGTGTGCCAGAAACTGCCACAAACTAGCTACGATTCTTCTTTAATCTATGTTTAAACAAATCTGCTATCATCTCAGTTTGATGGTACATGATCTATAATGCCAAGAAAATTCAGTCACCTTTCCCTTTAGAGGCAGACTCTTGCTCTAGCAGCAGTTAAGGCTGACCGGCGGGCTCCTTGGGTTGGGGACTGTTTTGTTCTTTAAAGCAGGCAAACTATCAGGAAAGCAACACTGCCACAGTTAGCACATAAAAAATATATTGAAGATTTTTCTCTCAGCAGCAAGCAGAAAGAAAGACTAGCAAAAACTATGCAATTCCCCAAACAAAATACAACATGAAGATTTGTTTTCTGTATTAGAAACTTCAAATGTAACAGCCTATGAACAGAAAATATTAATTAATTAGTTATATAATAAGATAGACAACAACACCCATACAGACATTTCCTCCTTTCAACCATAGATTTATTGGCTGATGCAGGATACATAAGTATTCTAAACCTTGTACAAGTCAGAAACAACAATCTCTGCCATTGATATTTATCATGTGTTCAAACGCTGATTGAAATTTGAACATGTAAAACTGAAAAATGACCTTACTAGTTATGGCAAAAAGTTTCTTTCTGGTACCAAGAGCAATTACACATCATTAAATATAAGCTAAAGCTCCTCCTGTTTTGTTTTTTTTTCCCTTTCTTTGTTTGCTTTGTTTCTGTACTTGCCTTTCATCCCATTAAATTCATTGGCCAAATTAATCACTGTTATCTGTTTTAAGAATCATTTCATAATTAACCAAATGGAAAAAAAAAATCAGGTTGTTTCCAATTCCCTAAAAGCTAAATCTTATCCACCCACTCCAACATCTGCAGATGGTAAGCACAGTATGTCTCTTCATTAATATCAATAATGTTAGTTGTTAATATTTACATACATTAATCTTTTGATCTATACTGAAACTATTTGAATGGCCTAGCTGTGCACTCATTGCTCAGGCAAAACTAACTCTTGAATCAAAGAGAGCTTAGCTCAATTAAAGGCTACAAGGAAAGAGCTCTTATTTTGTTCTTGGCACTAAGTGCACTGGAAGAATCCCGTAAGAAGCAGCAGTGTTATGGGGATATACGCCTTTGTATTCAGCAGCTGCAAGAAGGTGTCTCAGCTCTGTGAGTCAGCCCTGTTTCGGCAAAGCAACTACTGGTGGCAATATATGAAGAGATTTTTTGTGGAGCCAAAAGGTTTTAGTAGGAACTGGTAATGTTCTGCTACAGTTTGAGTATCTCTTACCATTTCAGATGGGACATAATTAAGCAGTAGTAAAGTGTGAGAGATATTAAGGACTGATTCAAGCATTTAAAAAATAAATCAACTTCTCCTTCCCTCAAGAATAAGACAAATCAAAATACACTTTTTAATCTACCTTGGGCTTTTTTTTTAAAAATAGATTTTAAGTCTTTGAGGTTTGTGTTTCAAAGCTTTCCTTACCACAAGGGGCTCAAGAACTTATTTTGAAAACTAAGACGCTTGAAGAATCAAATTATTCTAGTAGCTGAGGTTTTAGGAAAAAAATACTCAAACTCATTAAAAAATTACTAGCTATTTCTGTATGTCCTACAGATTTAGAATTACCTTCCATGCCAGTTCAAGGCCAGAGGAAAAAAAAAACTGTTTTCTGAATATGGAACTTTTTATAATGCTTATCATTCAGTTGTGTGTATTTCATAGTTCTGCAGGTTTCATTTTGTATTTACAAATGCCCTGACTACAGGGCCATGTTAATTCAGTTTTTCCCAGGTTATTTTCCTAATGGGTAAGAATAGGAAGATGATTGCTGTTGGGTTAGCTGGTTTAGAGATCTAGATCCCTCCAGAAATATTCTTTTGAGGAAAGCTGCTGCAACCATTTCAGACAAAAGAGATAGAAGAAAATCTGGTTTTCTGTGACAAAAGAGTGGTGATCGCATTCATTCACTGAGGGCTGAGCACGCTGTATTTCATCAGTTGCTGGTTATTCCCAGAACATGCAATTAAAATGCAGCTGTTCATTAGGAGAGTAATACACTACTCTTGCATAAGTAAGGTGTGTCATGAGCAAATAAAGGTGTCATTTTTGGTCCAAAGCCAGTGTGTGAATAAACGTTGGACATATACAATTTGATAATCTGCAAAAAAGAGGCAAGATTTGAAGTAAAAGTAACAATAAGCTTTTGAAAATTGAAAACATGACTTGGATAAAGTCTTCAAAATTACTTCCAATAGTCAAAAAAAATCAATATTAGCAACACTTACACTGAATTTAGTTAGTTAATGCATCAGAAATTTCTAGGAACTTTTCTTCCCCCAAACAAATACCAACCTAAAAAGATAGGTGATCTCAAAACCAACAACGTATTCAATATTTAAAAAATCACAGGGAAGAGGTAAGGGACAGATTCTCACTTTCACACAGACTTTTGTTATTGCTGCAGCAGGTCAGAAATCTTCCAAACTGCCAGTTATACTCACTCCTTGTTTAAGGTGGATTTTAATATGAGAAAGACCTTTGTGCAAATATAGAGTGCCTATATGGTATAGGTGCTGATCTGGTTGTTATCTAAAATAAGAAAAGGAAACTGCTTGCTGCTATACTTTTTATTCATCTCCTTATTCATCACTGACTCACATTCCTCTAAGTGTTTGGACCTAGGGGAGAGGCTGCTCCATGTTTTCAGTCTGATACTAGCAAACTCGCAAAGGCTGCTATACAATCAAACTTTCACAAAACTTGGTCATGCAGGATTCTCTGTCCATGGGACAGAAGTGTCTGTTCTCCTAAGACCTTTCCCGTCTGGGATCCTTCACTGAGGTGGCAGGTGTAGTTTTGGGGCTCTTCCTTGTTTTTACTCTGTATTTCAAATATGCATTGGTTAGAATTGCTGGTTTGGAGTTGCATTCTACTTAGAGAAAAGGAAGATTGTTTTCTCTTTTTCAGTTTCACAAGGAACAATGGCTGGAAATGTAGTTACTGAATGGAGTAAAACTCAAAAGATTAATACAATTGAAAGAGGTACATTTTAGTTGCCACAGTAAAATGGTACACAATCTTGATCATTAGGAGATAAGGCCTGCTTGTTCATTAACTTAGAGAAAGGTCTTGTTCAAAGATTATACCAATGAATTAAAGCAATACAATCCCTCCAATGTGGTTTTAATTGCACAGACACGAATGGAATAAAGGTGATTCTTACCTCTAGGGTATAATCTACCTTTATTTCAGTAACTGCATCTAAGGTATGACTAAGCATTACCGTATAATTTTAATAAAAAATAACAAGTCAGACTAATCCATCCATACCTCTAAAAATTATGTGCATTTCTGCTTTCAGTTCATTCCCTGTCAAATATCAATATATAGAACAGTTACTTAAATTTTTATGATATATAAACCATGCTTATTCAGACATATTATCTCCACAGAGACCTAGTTTGCCAAGGTCATCTTACATGTAAAAATTCCAAAGTCAGAGGCCATATTATGAATTATTAAAACTAAGAGAAAAAACTTCATTTGATTATTAGTTTTTCATTATTTAATATGCATCATATTTATCACCAGACCAGGGAGAATATACGAAAATGTATGCTCTTCATCTCTGAAAACATGCTTATCCAATTCAGTTCCAAATCAAAACAGATAACAGATAATGTCAATTGAATAAATCAGAAAATGATTAGCTAGTATAAGGAAAACAGACTACTCATGAACTGTCAGCCACAAGGCTGCCAGTTTTCATCCACAGCAAGAATTTCTCGAGGTCTCTCTTTTGCCTTCAAAATCATGAGTTTTCTTGCCCAAGCCTCAGTGGGTAGTTGAAAGGCTATTTATTTTCTCTCTTACTCTGGATTTCTAATTGAAATCCACCCTGCTTGTGGTATTTAATATTCCAATAGCAACTGGTGAAAAAACAGGAATTTTTAGGGCTGAGCATGCAAATGACAGTTAAAAAGCACAGGAGGATCCTCTTCTGAATCGTTCTCCAGAAGAGCCTACTTTTCTCTCTTGACTGTATCACCTCTATCAATCTCTTCTTAGAGAGAATAGCCTAGAAACACTGTCCCTAAAGACACTTTTAGTGAGCTAATCCCTCTTTTTACAAATTCTAACCCAGCAAACAGAAACATGTCTTATCTTCTAAGCAGTAAGGTTGGTTGTTGCTCAATTCCTATACATATTTGCAGAACCAGATACCGTTCTTGAATAAACACAGTGGATTCTAGGCACAAGCAGACATATACACAGATGCCCACAAAGGCACATATGAGGGATATACTTGAGGTAAAAGCAAATAGAAATATCCTCTGGTAAAGGCACCTTTCTGATAACAACACAGGAACATAATACCAGTCCAAAAGGACTGATCCATCTGACAGTGGTTGTAGTCCTAAGACACTACTACACCTCAGTAAGTTGGTGTGCGGTTGCAAAACTTGGCCAATGGCTCGCAGGGGACCTACTGACAAGTAAGAATTTATGTGATGGTATTTATCTTAAATGTTGCATGCAACATATATTTGCCATCAAGAAGTATATGGGAAGCAGCTACTCTGAAGCTTTGAAGTGTACTCCAGACTAGCTTCAGTGCACCTTTCTTTCATTAAGTTTTGTCAAGGTGGTGCCCGGGTTCCCATCAGAGCTTCTCCATGGGCCATGGCATAAGCACGGGGGATTGTGTTGACACAAATAAAGAACTTTTCCATTTAAGACATTTGAAAAATGTCCTTCTGAAAATCCACAAAGACATACATACATACATCAGGCCCACTATTATTTTGAATCAATACCAAGCTTTACCTCAACCACATGAGTCATGAATAATTTTTACAGTATTAAGTTCACAACCTGAAACTACAGCATATAAATAAAACCACAGGATAAGATAATTATACCAATCATTCTGCTATACATAGGAAGAGGCAGTATTACAGAGAGAGATTTAGAACCTTCTCCATTAAACTCTGGTACTTAACATTTCAAATCTGAACAGCATTTTGGGGAACAGAACATACACAGGAAGGTTAAACTTCCATTTGGTTAAAAAATATCCCACTAGTTTCCCCTTAAAACTACCATGTGGCCATTCATTTCTATGCAGTCCATTTGTCAAGTGAGTGAAGAAGCCACCATGGCTAATATTCTAAAATTTGCAACATCTAAAGCAATGCTCTTAAAGTCATGTCTAGAGAGAAGAGATTGTTCAATACCCTCTCTTATATTCTGTGATTATCACAGCTCACACATTACAATTAAATCCATTTGGAGGCATTGAAACAAAAATGTTCTGACTTTAGAAACCTGCATCATACATTGCCTGCAGTTTATTTTGCAGGCACTCATTTCAAATAGAGACTTTCTTCAGGTGTACCCAACTTCAGTCAGGCAGAGCGCCTTCACTTTTGAGTGCTCTTTAAAAGATGAATGTTGAAAAGACATGTTCCTTCCTCCTTTGCAGTGAATGGATTCTTTGAGGAAATGGGAGTATTAACTGTGATACAGTTACCCTTTTTTTCAAATTCTTTCACAAAGAGATCACTGCTTCTGGGACCCATGGGCCCACATATTATTCACAGACCACACACTGGGAGGAGATGCATTGACCTCAGGTCTGTTACATCACCATTAGCGTTACTCCACCCAGGATCTGAATAGTTCATTTGGATGAAGTTTCAGAAGTTATCAAGAGCAGCCTGCATAATAAGCCACAAACTTGGGCTGATTCAGTTTTGAAAGTCTAAACAGTGCTCAAAAGAGTCAAAGAGGCCAAATTTTCCTTAGTTTTTGGTTTTGATGTTTTCTTTAATTCATATTACAGATTCCCTATTTTATTGCTCAGTCCCAAGGAAATGAGACAGAACTTTCATCTGTACCCGTTTATCTCATCTGTCATTTAGAGGAATCATACAAAAATCCCTTCTGGATGACGTGGCCTGAATTCTACAAGCTGGACATGAGGCTCTGCCTTACGTGAGCAAAGAGCATGGTCTCCAGAGCCAAACCGCAGGGCTCTCCTATGTCTTTTGTACAGCTGAAGCAACACAAAACAAGTGAGAAATTACTAAGGATTCCTTCCCTTGACAGAGGGGATCCTTTGGGTGGATGGATGACAGGATAACCTACTTTAGACAAGAAATGCCTGTCTTTCCCAGCAGAGGCCTGTAAAGGATTGTAAGCAACTAAATGGATTGGGAGCAGACATGATAATATAAAAGGTCTTTGAGTAGCAAAATGAAGGACTGCAGCCCAGGCTTGAATGTGTGCTAAATTAGACTAGAAGCCAGAAACTTCTTCAGGTTGAGGGAACAGAGAGAGACCTGGCTTCATGTCCTTCCCTCTTCAGATGTACTGAGCATAAACCCAGCAAGACTGAGAGATGTGCTTTTGGTTTTTCATTTCTCAATCCACGTATCCTTTCATGTGCCCATAGGACAAAGGGCAGAAGAAACAGACAGGGTTAATGGCTTCACTACACTTGACTGGTGTTAAAGCCAGGGCAGATGTGGACTTTAATTAGAAAGCAGCTGCACATACATAAACCACAGCAATCTTAATCCAGAGAGTAACAGTGTGAATACAGATCTCTTGCAAAAGCACATATCTTTAATCTGCATTTGTCTGTGTTTTTAGAGGGAAGGGATTTCAGTAGAATTCTATCCAGGAGCTCACAGGAGATAGAAGGAAAAAGTACATATATGTCTAAAAATCAGAAAAGGGCACTAAGAATATAAACAGAAAAGAATAAAAATAACCACATAGATCAAGTTACTCAGCACCAAAACAGAACAGTAAAGTTTTCCATTACCTTTCACAGAATAGAGCTCTCCCACTCTGAGCAAGGCTCCAGCTGTTCTCTTGGCTTTCCCTTGGGCATTGATGATGCTGGACATCCTGTGAGCCTCCCCCAAAACTGGCAATTATATCTATAATATCGCAGCCCTTTAGGAATTCAGGTACCCAATTTGCTAGAAATACCACAGAGGAGGAAATCATGAACATTAAGTTTACTCTGTTAATTTTTACCATGGTCCACCGGGTAGAATGTGGAGGTTCCCTTGTCAGGAAGCAGATGAGTGCAGAGGAAGCAATGCTGCCAGACAAGCCAGGTGCTACGTACTCCCTTCACATCTCCAGGCAGCAGCAAACCCTGCAAGCTGCTCCCTGACAACAGTATAAAAAGGAGGTTACTTACTTAGGCCCAGAAAGCCCATTAAGTCTGAAGCCCACAGGCTTGTTCATCCTAGCTATAAGTATATGTCTGAGTAGTCCAGAGAGAACCATCTTTTGGCACTTCTCAGTATCCACAGAGGACCGTTCATGTCCTACCTCATCATATAGGCTGCATATGCACTTTATGTTGTCAGCTCCGCTCAGCTCTAAGACTCTGAATCTTTAGTGGAATTTGAAGGTAGAGAAGAGGGTGGGTAAGCTGGGAATTTATACATCTCAACATATACTCCAGTAAACCATCTCCCTTTCTGTCTTGAGTGATTGCCATATGCAGTCCTACATTCTTAGGATGCTTACTGTCCACTAACTTTCCCACTCCACCAGTGTAGATTACTTGGGTGAGAAGCCCCTGGCCCTCAAAAAGAGAGACAGAGACAGAGAACAGGAAAATCCTATCAAGAATTATAGCAGCCCCAGAAGCTTCTGTAATAGCACATTGTCCAGTGTAAATAGAGAACCATGTGGTGGCTTTGCAAATTGCATGCCTCATGAACAAGATGAGAGAAGTTAGCTCTCCCTAGCATTCCCATAACAGCTTTGACATACCTGACGCCCAGGAAAAGCATTCTTCTTATAGTGTCAAAAGGCATAGACGTCTTTAAAGATAGTTGTATCAGTTTTGCATGGCAAGGTTTTGGTACTGGGGGGGCTACAGGGGTGGCTGCTGTGAGAAGATGCCAGAAGCTTCCCCTATGTCCAACAAAGCCAATGCCAGCCGGCTCCAAGACGGACCAACCGCTGGCCAAGGCCCAGCCCATCAGTGATGGTGGTAGCACCTCTGGGATAACAGAGTTAAGAAGGGGGAAAAAACCTGCTGTGCAACAGCAGCCAGGAGAGAGGAGTGAGAATGCGTGGTCAGAGCAGCCCTGCAGCCCCCCGGTGAGTGC
>NW_009623962.1:708-9638 GCF_000690535.1 Cariama cristata | reverse complement strand
CTGGCCATGCTGCTTGGGATGCAGCCCATGGTACGGTTGGCAAAGACAAAGCCAGGATTCGGTTCCCCAAAGCATCTCCATCCCTCTCTGTCCCCACCTTTAGTCCTTCCCTTACAGGTCCCACAGCAAGCTCTGAACAATCCCAAAATGTTCTTTCCCTTCTTCCCACACCGAGTCCCGCAGCCCCGTGGGCACTGACCCCCTCAGCCTGCAAGGTGAGCAGGGGGCCTCTCGGTCGGGGGCTGTTCCCCCCAGGCCATGGGGCTGACGCCTTGTCTATGACAGCCCAGGGAAGGGCAGGGCTTCTCAGTTAGGTTATCTTGGTTTTCTCCAATGAGGTTATGGGGTTTCTGCCCTGTCATCACTGTTCCTTTGTGTTCCTTTGTATTCACAGGGATGAGCCTTCAGTCACACAACCCAACACCTCTAGGCAGCTGAATCCCACTCCCAGTGCTGGTCATGAAAAAAATAGTTTCTGGAAAGCTGTGCCAAATACTTGGACCATGCTTGGTCATTTTTATTGAAATTATAAACTCGCAGATCTTCTCAAGGCAAGTTGTTTGTTTTGAAGATCTGTGTGGCCTCTCGTTTAGCTAAAGTTTACTTTCACATTTGTAATTTATTGTTCTTTCACTCCACTTTTCCCGTTGTAAATAAGCCATGAACCTCAGCCAGGCAAGACAAGGTGACCAGCCCGCCCCAGCCTTGCCCAAGGGCATCCCAGAGGGAAGCCGGGGCACTTGGCATCCGCCCTGGTCTGCGTCCCCGCAGGGCAGGACCTGCCTCCCTGGTCAACCCCGACTGGCCCTGGCAGTTTATAAGAGGTCTCTTCCTTCGCAGACCCACAACTTCAGCTGGGACAGCCACGTGCAGAAGCATCTCTTGGTCCAAGGCTGTACTATTTACTAGGGATGAATGAAACCCCCGGGTTCCAAGCTTTTTGATGCCTGAGTCTTAGCTGAAAAGTAAATTAAGACTTAAATCTACGTTTTTGTCTCTAAAGGCCTTGGGTTTTTATGTTCTATTCCCAGGAAGAGTAAACACTAGTTCTGAAACTGTGTCTCCAAACACAGCAGAGGATGTATTTCTTGACACCTAAAAGCTGATCGCTTGTTCTTCCCCAATAGTGCCGTTGACCATGAGCACGTCAAGAGTCTGATGTAAAGCAACAAACCTCAGCCCTGCCTGTCCATGTGCTAAAGAGATTTAAATAATATTTATCTACCCCTGAACTTTGCGACGCCCCGTTGAACAGATGACTCGGAGCAAGAAAAAATGGTCAGTGGGACTGCCAGCAAGCTTCTACTTTTTTGTCCTCATTTAAGAGAGGGAAAGCTCTGATGAATCCCTTCAATGCTCTTGAAAAAAGTGGACAAAACTGCCACTCCAGCTATAGCCCACACTTCAAATGGCCGTGAGATGGCCTTTTCTGAACGTTACATAGTTCAAGGAGGCAGTGAAGTGCTCAGTGGAAGGTTTTGTATGGGAACTTTAACTTCCCATTCCATTTGACTTTTGGTCTTTAAAATACAGGTCAAATCAATGAATTTAATGAAGGCCGTGGAACACAAAGGCTTTGCCTTGCATTTTGACCTAGATAAAGGCGAGTCAGTCCAGGTCAAAAGGCTTTAGCAGCACTTTAAGTGGTTAGTACACAAATGTGACAGAGTGTTTAGACTCTCGGAGACTTGCAAGACCCAGTGACAAGCCGTTAAAAGTATTTGAAATAGCTGCTTGAATGAACTTTGATAAGGTACCGCTATTGTCTTCTATTGTCTCTTTCTTTTCATACCAAAACACCCCCAAAAGAACAAGAGTCAATGAATGTATAATGCAGTCCCACTTTTACTGGATTTGGGGCTTCTTTCGGCCCTTTGGACTTTTTTTTTGGTGAACTGTTTATGCAGTTTTCATTCCTTTCCCCACACTACGCCTTTCTCAGACCCCGGTGATTAATGTGACTTGTCAGTAAGAGCTTTTAAAGTGCAATGATACTTTCAGAAGCTATAACGTGTCAATCGAACCTAAGATTAAGAACAAATTAAGAGTAAATTTACTCTTACTGGACCTTCTTGCGAGACGGAGCTACCGTACGTGGAGGCGGCGGTGGCACTTTCCAGCTCCCACCCCGCGGATCCGGACACCCGAGACAAAATGAGCTCAGAGCAGCAGACCCGTATATTAAATTCTGGACTTGTCCCTTTCTTCTCGCTGGGACTAAACAGCCCGCTGAGACCGTCGGGCACTTCACATACATTCACAGACTCTACGCAGGCATCTAAATCAGGCGGTTGAAAGCAGCCTGTTGGTAAAGGTAAGTTCCTATTATCAACAATAAATATATTTATTTTAGTGGTGGAAAGCGTACTGTCAGAAAGCGCACGATCGTAAGAACTGCCAGAAAGCAAATCTCCATTTAGACACGTAATTCTTCTCGGTTACCAGAAAGCATTTGTCCAAGGGAAACTGGTAAAATGTGTAACAGTTCATTATGCGGGACCAAATTTGTCTAGAAAGACCAAAATCCTAGTTAATTTGTGCAAGGCAGAAAGGTTCGGTTTTGTTTTGCTTTTCAAGTTTGTTGTAAAAAGTCTGCTTCTTGAAAGCTTTCCAGGCCAGAGATCAGGTTCCCCCTTCATAATGGGAGCTATTAATGCCTGAAATGGGCCGCTCTAAAGAACCACATGGCCGTTTCACATGGTTTGATAGCTCCAAGATTTTGCTCACTGTGCTTTTGGGACTTTTCTCAGTATTCTCTATAGTGAGATTTTTATTGTATTTTACTCTTTTGTCTGGTTTTTGTGTTCGAAATTTTTCCCTTATTCATTGACCAGCAACTTTCTGTCACCCATCTTTGACTTTTCTTCTTACATCTGCATTAAAGCTGTCATTTACTCCTGCTTTTTCCCCTCTCTCCATATTTGACAGCAAAAGCCTTCATCAGCTTTTATCCCTTTTTGTTCGCATTATGACATAACCTGCGCAAAGTGGCACAGCTCCCCAATTCTTGTATATAAAATTTGCAACATTTTTTGAGACGGGTCAATGCCCATTTTGGGGATCCTTTTCTTTATCTGAGTACCGTGTTAAAACTTTTTTTGCAGATGTGAGCTATTCAGGAGCAGCCCGCGGCTGCATGCAGAGATGGGGAAAAGAAGAAAAGGCCTTCCTATTTTGTGATTGCCATAGTAACTCAAACATTGCCAGGGCGTTTGCGGGTTTGGGAGGGCACGGCCAGGAGCTGGATTCCCTGTGCAATCAAGCCCTCTACTGGAGACCATGGCGGGGATGGCACAGGGTTACGGAGAGGACAGTGGGCTCCTTAGGCCCGGGATTAGGCATTTCGCTTTAAAATAATACCCATTTGTATCCAGGTTGCTCAACAGAACAACAGCTGCCGGCCTCGGGCTTGCCTTTTTAACCAGCCTCGTACGACATTTATGAATGAGGGAGGCTCCATTCATTTCCACTTGCAGTTCACACTGGTTATCTTTGGTCATTTCATTCTTTTTTTGTGCGTGTGTGGTGATAGTCAACATCGTTCCTGCAGTTATATTCAGGGTTTATGACAGGGGAAAAATCCAGCTTTATTTGGGGGGCCAAATTACCACTTTCGTTTGGGGGCAAGCGGGTTAAAGAAGAAAGGAGAAAGAAGCAAAGGAAGCATCTTACGGCAGTTGAGTGGAAGCTTTTTATTAGACCGATAGAGAGAGATGGAGAAAGAAACTTTCAGGTGTAGGAGCATTTCTTCAGACCTGAAGCAGGAGCCGCGAAGGTTTCTGTCTCCTTTCTGGGGCAGACGAAGGACTCGCGCCTCCAAGAGCTTTCCCTATCTCCCGGCTGCGGCAGACACCACCGCTCCCGGCAAACCGTGCCTTTACCGGTCCCAGGCCGTCCTTTAGCCACGGCTGCTGGTTCACCGAAGCACCCCGGCTTTCACCTGACCGCGGCTTAACCAAGCGGCAACGGCTCTGCCGACCTCGGCTCCTGGCGCCCTTCCGCAACGGGTCCCAGCGGCGGACTGGAGCCAGGTGCGCTGATGCAGGCAGGAGGAGGGGGAGTAACAGCTTTTGGGGGGCTCCTTCAATCTACCCATTTCAAAGGGAGTTCAGTTTTCTGCTACTTCGCCGTCATGCTTTCTGCTAACCCCAGGGTTGCAGTGAAAGGACCGACCCACCCGAGCAATAGCGATGAGGCTGAGAGACACCCTTCATCCCTCATCCCTTCATCCCCCCCAAAAGAGCTTGTTGTATCAGTTTGCATTTTTAAGTTGAAGCAAGTAAGAAAGTGAGGGCCACGTCAACCCTGGCAGCAAGTTTTCTACCCGGCGGACACCGGGTTGCTCTGCAGCTGCCAATCTCATGGTCTTTGGCCCTGGTGAGTCTTCACGCTGGTCTCAGGTCAGCACACACAGGACGTTCCCATCTCCTGCCCGAGACAATCCAAAGGAGCGAGGATAGCGCGCATCCCGCCCGGGGCTGCAGTTTGCTACCGTAGTTCGGAGCCCCCCTTCCCCATCCCCACCGGCACACAGCCAGCCCTGAGGGCAGGGATGCCCTGAAGTCTCCGAGGAACTCAGGACATGCGGAGCAAGTCCCACCTTCCCACCGGCTCCTCTCCCAACTTCCCTGCTCCTGCAGCGGGGCTTCGAGAGACTCCCAGACCTGTCTTGACGCATCTCTCCAACCTAGGACTCCACATTCACTGAAGACTTCCAGTGTCATTTAAATACCAGCCCAAAAACTTAAAATCTGGCCCACTGGGAAGGCTGTAAGGGGAGACTCCCTTCTATAAAGCCAGCGGTGAAACTGGGCTTTTATTTTCCTTGAAATATTTCCCAGAGGAGACAGTCACCCTCACCTTTCTCCCCCATATTTCAGAGCTTCCCCGACCCAGGACAGCAGCATGAAGCAGTTTGGTGCAGGCGACCTCCTGTAGTGCCTCGCAGCTGCCTGAAGCAGAAGGAAGATGGGGCGGGAGGAAGGAGACTGCTCCTGGAGACACCGGCACAGCAAAGACCTGGAGCTCGTAATCAGGTCCCGCCTGAAGCAGAGAAGCTGCTTCACGCAATATCAGATCATTAAAAAGGCTTCTTCCCTCCCGGTGAGGTCCAGACTTTTCATTCCTACATCGTAAGAGAGGTGTCAAGTTAGATATCACCCAAAAGCATCATTTGGTGCGGGTGACTGAGAAAACAAAGAGGAGAACCACTCTGATGGTACCGGAGGGGCTACAGTCTGACTCAGACACGTGAAGTACCGGGAAACGTCTAATTCGTTGCATGTTCCAACTTGTAAACCTCCCATTTGTGTAAACCAGACCTTCCTCAACCCTGTGTCGTGGTATCTTCAGGGTCCAACTCCTGGCTTGCCAGTGAGACGTAGGAAAAGCCGATGAAGACTGCAGTTATCTTTCTACCAACTTTGGAAATGAACTTTCCGAAGATTATTTGCTTTCATAAAGAGACTGAAGCAATGATATAATACTCAAAACCATCGTTAACCAAATCTGGTGGTTCAAGGCTGGATTTTTCCTGCAAGCGGTATGGTGTTAACCCAGTTGGAATCTGGTTAGTTTTGCTTTTCTATTCCAGAGCGGATTCACCGCAGTGAGATCGATGGGCATGTGCCATAGGGTCGCATGGATCCAGCCTTAACCAGGCAGGACGGCAACCACAGCCATGACCCATTTGAGATGTTTGACCACGGAAACTCCTGGGCTGAGCTGGTGTTGCCCACCAGCTGATGGCCGCGGCAGCTACGTACCCAGCCGAGCCCCGGGAAAGGTAGGTCCCGGTGGCAGGGGAGCTCGCCCGCTCGCCCCGCGGCCCTAAATGCGACACAGAATACGCTTCAGATGGGAATCCCAGCCCCCTGCTCCCGCGATGCAGGGGCAGCTGGCGTGGAGCAGCCGTAGTCCCATCGCAGGACCCATGGGGCTGCTGTCCGTGACCTCCCGCCTTCGCACCCACGGCCGCGCAAACCCACGCTGGACGGACGTGACACGACACACCATCAGGCAGGAGCGTCTGGAAACACCGCCAAGTTCACCACTACGGCTGAGGGCAGGACCTGTCTATCCTAAAGTCCCAATTCTGCCCCGAGACAAGTCCAGCCATCTCAAAAAGTCTCATAGGCAATCCAGGGAAAGACTTTCCTCAGTAACACAGAGCTGTCTACATCTTGCATTCTTCTGACCTCTCTACATTGCCGATAAATCCATTTTCCCTTTTCATCTCTCCCTTCCCTTGCCCAAACACACAACCCCAGTGGCAGAGTCGCCATTTAGAAAATAAACCTCATCTTGCTATCATAGCTGACATTACCGTGTTCCTTCAATATTTCCCTGTTGCCCCTACCAGGAATTCTTCCTCTCCCCTTACAGCAGGTAAAAAACTTCGAGGGGTCGGCATGCTGGTATGGTGTCCGTTGTCTACATACAGCGAAATCAGTCCTACTGTTATCAACAGAAGTTGTACCTATAACAAATATTCATCACAATATGATAATATAATGCTAGGATGCTTGGAGATACTCATAACTCCTTGGAGATATGCAGAAGCCACCTGGACATGGTCCCAGGCAGCCATCTCTGGGCGGCCCTGCTCGAGCAGGAAGGTTGGACCAGGGGACCTCCAGAGGTGTATTCCAGCTTCAGCCCCTCTGTGATGCTAAGTTGAATGCTGGCCATTATAATATTGCTAAAAACTCATTATGCCATTGCTACGCTGCTGTAATCGGTCTTCAGAAAGTAAAGACAGCAAGAATTGACCAAGGATGTTGAACTTTAAGGACGAGAGTCTATGAAACAGCTTCACTTCTAAGTGTCACCATCATGAATTCAAGTAACTCTTCTGACGTGTATGGATTTGCACAGATGTACGAAGGGAACCCTGCCCCAGTCCCAGATGTTTTAAAGGTCGGTCAAACACAGCGACACATGAAAACCCATTGTTGTACAAGACTTCACTTGCAAGCCATACCACATCTTGCCTACTTATATTATTTGCAGAAAAACTTAACTTTTTTTTCCCTCCACGTGGCACTTAATTTATAAGAAGTGTTAGAAGCCCAAGCGATTAAAAATGTTGTATCTGAGCGCAGCTGTTTTTGTCATGGTCAGAGCTATAAAGGCAGCCCAGGTTTGGTGGGATCATCGCCTCTTCTGCGAGTGAGTCGTCATTCACTGGGCACCGACGGACGCCGAGCCCTGGCCTTGCCCTTCTTACAGTGCAGGAATTGGGAGAGCAGGGGCATACGTTTGCCTTTGGGTTAGAAATATTAAAATCCAGAAAGTGGTGACCTTGGAAAGAAGGAGGTAATAAGTCTTTTATATAAATTCCCAAATGGAATTTTATATAAATTCCCGAATTTACTCTCCCAAATAAACTCCCCAATTTACTCATACAAAACACCTACTCAGCTCTCAGAACCGAACGATAGAAAAAACTTATTAAAAGAACGCACCAGATGCTGTAATCCGCTTGGAGGGAGAGCACTGATGTGGTCCAGAGCTTGTCTTCAAGGCGTGCGTGTCCAAAACGCCGGTGGGATCTCCGTCTTCCCCAGCACAGCTGCCACGTGCAGGTTATTGTGCGACACCGACAATTCACAGCTGTGCAGGGAAAACCACCAGAGCGGCAGTTTGCCTCACAAACCGTGAGCTTAACAGAACTTAGAAGCTACTTCCATCGTTTTCTCCTTTGCAGAGCGAAGGCTGCAGTGGGACTTACCCAAACCTCAGTACAATTCTTCCCCGTGCTATTGCCTCACCAGGCACTTGAACAGGTTATAAGCACGAGGAAAGCCAAATAAAACCCGCAGCCAGCTCCTCCTCGGCAAGGTACATCGCGTCCAGCTTCGCTGCCGCTGAAGAACGATGCTCAGGGCAGGCGCCCAAGGGCCCGGCAGAGAGGAGGAAGGAGCTCGCGCCAGCCGTGGCACGGCCGTAGCCGGCTCTGGCCGGGGAAGGGTTAAACGCTGCGTGGCGAGGTGGGACAAACTTCCCTTCAACTCGATGCCGCGGCCAGCCCGATTGTTTTGACACCTGCACTATGTGAGGGATGGCATGGTCTCCTTTGTGGCGCATAATGGCACATCTTCATTATTGTTGTAATACTCTGGAAAAAAAAAAAAAAAACACACAACAAAAAAACCCAAAAATAAAAAGATCCCTAATCTTTCTGTGGTGCCAGGGCCTGTAACAATGCCGGGACGTTTTATTTTCCTTTTTTTCTCTCTTCCCCTTAACCCGCTATTGTTGCCATAGCCACGATGGTGCAGTACTGCTGGTTCGGGGAAGTTTCTGTACTGTACCGCCCTGAGCTTATTGTTTAAATCTTTATTATTCAACTGTTCTGAAGATTTACATTTTTAATGGCTCATTTATGTAATCCCATAAATAAAGTAGCAGAAAAAGCATCCCACACAAACGAGTGAATTGGGGTTTGAAAAAAGCTGCTGCAGCAGGTCACCCAGGGTCTCAGCTGCGGGGCCTTGATTGGTATCAGCGATATAACCGCCGTGGCAATGGACTTAAGACCACCCAGTCAGCCCCCAAATGGGGCATTACCGGGCACAGTGGAATGGTGCTATAGTTCAATCTCCCCTATTTAGCAGGGAGCAGAGTTCTGCTGCAAAAACCATTTCAGCCCCAGACTCATTTACCTTATTGCTTTGACAGCTGCACCTCTCCCGCAGTAAAGTTTCGATGATTAGCTTCGCCCTCCTAGCAGCTGATGGCGACGGTTGTTTTTTTCCCTTAACCAGTATATTCCTGGGGCTGATAAATTCCCTCTAAAGAGGCTGTGAATTCGAGCACCTGCCCGAAGAATTTGTTTTACAAACCGAGCGCCGAGATGGAGATATGTTCTAACAATTCACTTTTAAGCTTCTCCCCAGTGCTCCCCTCGCCGGCTCCCTCCCCACACA
>NW_009623962.1:0-692 GCF_000690535.1 Cariama cristata | reverse complement strand
GGTAACCCCTCCGCGCGGGGGGGGCCCACCGTAAGCCGCCGCCGTGCTAATGAAAGATGGGGAAGATATTTTGTTTCTGGCCAGTTCTCACCCTTCAAAGTCGATTTTTGGTTGTTAACTCAAAGAGCAGCCACGCCGCCGCTCCGCATTGCTGTCTTGGGGCATCCACCGCATCTCCCGAAGCATCCCGCTCTCCAGGACAGGTACCGGCACCCCACACCTCGCATCCTCACCTTTCTCCGCAGCGGAAGAAACCCACCTAACCCCAACCTTGTCTCTTTGGGACGGCCTTTGCTCAGTGCCACCCTGGCACGGCTTTGGTTCCATCGCCCCGGAGCGTGCCCAGGCTCAGCGTGGGCTGCCCTGCTTAAGGGAGGGCAGGCAGCCGGGGGAGAGCCGGCAGCCCCGGGGCTGGAGGACCGGGCAGACATCACTGCGGAGAGCTGGTCTTCAGCATCGGCCCTCATCGCCCCGACTTGGGGCACCGCAGGCGCCCACGTCACAGCCAGACGGGGCAGCTGGGGCAGAGGGACAAGTTGGGGCTGCCTGAGAAAGGGACATAGGACTGGCTGCTCCTCCTCCTCCTCACCCCCAGGAGCTCTGCTGGGGATCCCAGTTTGCCCTCCTATAACATGGGAGGTGGACGGCCCTGCAGCTGCAGAGGGGGAGCTTGGCGGCGGCACGAGCCGAGA
>NW_009623961.1:6747-7531 GCF_000690535.1 Cariama cristata | reverse complement strand
AATGTTTTTTTAATATCTATACTTACTGCCTTTTTTAATATAATGTTGCTGAATTTTTGTGCAGTTTGGAGCAACAAACATGGGAGATAAACAACACAAAAAAAGCTAGTAGACATCCTTCTAAAGAAGCATGAGAGATGTGTATGACTCATGTTACTTCAAAAGCTAATTCTGAGCAACTTTATGATGAAATCTGGACACCTTTCAGAAGAACATTCTATGACCCATGAACATATTACAATTCTGGATATTGCCAAAATCCTAAATGACATCTGGGTTTCACTCACTGGAAACAGGGAATGCAGATGTGCCTGCCAGACCAATGAATGCATCGGAACGGGCCTGAATACAAAACCTATGCAAGCTCCGATCCTTTACCGACCGAAAGGCTGATGAAAATAAAGATGATATCCAAGGTCTCTTCAATAAAGGAAAATGGGAAAGACAATGTTGTTTGAACTTAGACATTTCGGTGGGATTAACTGCCTTACTGTTACATGGACTCAGATTGTCTAGCAGTCGTCAACTCTCTGCACAGCCAATGAACAAATCGGCTCATCAGAAATTGTCTTCCAAAGGCATACATCTAAGAAAGTTGGAATGACTCAACCTCTGGGAGGTGGCTGTTTCACTCTACTGACTCTGTCTATAATCTCGATGACGAGGCCAGGCATATACAACTAACTAGCATACATTTAGATCAACCTTAGGCAAGATGAATCCTACAACCAGTTTTCCAAGTGCATTACTAAAGCATCTAGTCTGCTTTTCTCAAGGGAAAATA
>NW_009623961.1:3937-6595 GCF_000690535.1 Cariama cristata | reverse complement strand
CTAAGCTACCACTCACCAGAAAGGTTATTGTAAGTAAATAAACCCCACAGCCACAGATGTAGTCAAAAGGCATGACTGGCCTTGCAATCTCAGGTGGCACCAATAACTAATATTTCTCTCAGATTCTTCATATTAAATTTTTCGGTATTAGGATACTCTCTGATAATAAAGCCTCACTGCATTTCTTTGATGCAATCCTACTGCTGTCAAAGGTTTTGCAGACAGTTGAAAGAAAACAGTTCTGAATCCTTAAAATAATTATGGTCTACTGCTAGCGGGGAAAAAAAAGACCGCGATGAGCATCTTTTATTTTACTGCCCTTTCAATAAGAATCATAATGAAAAAACAGGGAAATCTTTTTTGTCCCTGAAGTTAACAAACAAGTTTCAAGTAGTATTTCTAAACAGGGATATCTGTGGGGTTCTTTGTTCATGTGAGGTACGGACGACTCAGCACACCAATATGATGATCAGAGAAGTCCTTTATTATGTTCAAAGCTGCGTCTTATATTATGATTTCTACTTCCGTACACTCTTTTGCTCAAGCTATAACAGGTTACATGTACTGTCTCAAGACTATCACGCTTTTTAGAAAAGATTTGGATAGGTGGTTATGATACGCATAGCTTCTAGGCAAATTAGACACAAGTTCTTTGTCTAGCACACAAGGTCTTTGTCTCACCTTGTTACTAAGACTATGTTTCTTAATTTTATCAATCTCCGGTTCCCCTAGTATCCATCTTCTGTTCCACAAGTTTGCTCCTTTGTATAACTCTCTCATTTTTGCCACGTTATTACCTTCTCAAAATGTCCTCGACCTAATTGCAAACATAAAAAGATCCTGCAGGCTAGAGCTTCTCTGCACAGCCCATCCTCAGCCACAACAACACTGGGGCTCTGGTGCTTGGGAAGGCAAATAACCTGTCCCGTGCGATCTACTATTCCTTGAGAGCCCAGGATGAAAAAGGAAACGTCCAGGGACTGCTCCGAAATCAATGATGCCAGAGAGGAAAGCTATTGCCAGGCTAGAGCTTCCCTGAGCAGCCCTTCCACAGTCACACCAACACTGGGCCTCCTGTGCTTGGAGAGGCAGATAACCTCAGCGGTGCGATATGCCATTCCTGTAAGAGTCCAGGTCGAAAATGGAAACGTCCAGGGATTGTTCCCAAACCAATGGTTCCAGGGAGGAAAACTATTGCTAGGCTGGAGCTTCTCTGGGCAGCCCTTCCACAGCCGCAACAACACTGGGAGTCCTGTGGTTTGAGAGGCAGATAACTTCTCCCATGCAATTTCACATTCCTGCCAGAGCCTAATGCTGAAATCTTACAATTACTTTATCACTTGCACTACTATGGATCATCAGGGGAAGGTTCTTCACCTGGACAATGAGCTCTTTGAACTTTGGTCTTCAATTTCTAATATTATATTGAAGATAGATCAGTTGAGGATACCTGAAAACTAATTTCATTGCCAAGTCTCTCAATCGAATGACCATTTTGCCAGTTTGTTGCTTAACTCATCCATGTTCTCTAGCCCATAACCACCAGTTCCCTTTATTCTCAACTTTCAGGACTTTATATACCATTATTCCCTTCAGAAGTCCCTCATTATCAATCAAAGCCATCTTAAACAAAATTCAAAGCAAGTTATAATCAGAACCTTACCTTTATTGACTACAAATTTTCAAGTATACAATTAACGTGTTGTTCTGATTATTTTTATATAACTTCTTTTATCTAAAATGCATACTATATTTGCTGATAAATTTAACCTTTACCTTGATTGATTTTTCTCATTACACGATCTTATTAGTATTCTGATGAAAGTATAATCAATTGTCAAACCTACTTAGCTCTACTGATTGGAATTCTTGATGTTCATATCAAGCTAGGAAGGGGGAAAGATGATTGCCAGGCAGTATAATTGGTGTTCATCCATGAAGTTTTCTATAGTGTCTCAAAAAAAAATCCAGTAACTACCTGATGAGGCACCTATGGTTACTTAGTTGAAAACATTAAACTCTGTAGATACTAAAACATCGCACATTATTCCAATAGTTACCTATTTCAAACTTAATACTTCTATGGTTACTATTCTATGATTACACATAGTTCCAACAGAGACTTAAAGGCAGCACATGATAACTTATTCCATTTAGAATCAAACTGAATTTTTTATATCAAATCCCTATTGATTTCAGTCATTTGTAACAGAAGGGTTGCCCAGAGAAGTTCTAGCCTAGCAAGGACTTTCCTCCCTGGTATCATTGGTTTGGGAGCAATCCCTGGATGTTTCCAGTTTCAGAGCTGGGCTATGGCAGGAATAGGAGATCACATCGGCCAGGTTATCTGCCTTGCTGTCCTGGTTTGGCTGAAACAGAACTATTTCTGCTTTCAGTAGATTATTTTCTTTTCTTCAGTTAAGTGTTCTTACTAACTGCCCTGTCTGGAGCTGACTACAGGTTTCAGGCACTGCCTGCTCTCTGAGCTGATGGCAGTTAATGTCTGTAGTTGTTGCTGGGGCTGGAGCGGGATCATTATGCTGAAAGGCCCACGGGTGGGTGCTTGCTCCCTGTGGACTCTCTTGGGCTCCTCCTGGGGGGAAGGCGGAGGAGGGATCGCCCCTCCAGGAAGCCTCAGGGCGCACAGGTGACCCAGGA
>NW_009623961.1:0-3924 GCF_000690535.1 Cariama cristata | reverse complement strand
CTCGGGGCTGACATCGTGGTGGACGCTCCTCGCTCTCCTGCCTCCGATCTGATCGTGCACCCCCCCAATCCAGTTCCCGCCTGCTGTGCAGCCAAGTTCTGTGAGGTCCGGGTGCCTGCCCTGTCCTGTGAGCACTGCAAGCCGCTGCGGTACGACATGTGGTCCCGTGGTCATGATTGGGAAGAGCAGTATCAGTTTTATATATTTCTATTTATATTATTAGTAGCATGAACTTTAATATTATTTATACTATTTTGCACTGTTATTGTTTTATTAAAGTTTGTTTTAAGTTCCAACCCGTCAGTCTCTCTCCCTTTTTTCCTCTGCTTCCCCCCGGGAAGGGACGGGGTTAAGAGAGAGCATCTGCCACCCGCTTTAAGCGCCGGCCGTGCCTTAAACGGTGACACTTCCCAAGCGCTAGAGTCCCAGTGTTGTTGTGCCTGTTGAAGGACTATCAAAGGAAGGTGCAATCCAGCAACAGCTTTACCTCCAGCCTCGGTGGTTTAGGTCGATGTTTCTGCACTATCAAAATGCTTAATGCATATTTATTATCTGGTTTGGCATAATTATATTGCATCTGTTCTGCCTGCAGTCTCTTCAGTCTGGCTTCTTCTTCTATCATTGGACACTCTTGTAGAGGTGAGGACGCAGTCAGTCCAACTCTCATTCGCACATCTTCAAAACCATCTTTACATTATAGCTTTTTCTTGTGTAACAAGTATGATACGCCTTATTCAGCTGCTTGTGACATCATAGGTGGCTGAGTAGGTTTAGGGCAGGAGAATGCACCTGGCTTGTGCAGGTGCTTTTGATTTCATAGGGGGCTGAGTTGATGATAGGGCAGGAGCAGTCCTTTAGCTTCTGCAGGTGCTTGTGCTGTCATTTTTGTCTCTGTAGCTGTTTGGCCTTGATTTTGCAGGTGCTTTTGACGTCACTCGTGGGTCTGTAGCTGTTAGGATAGGAGCATGCAGCTGCCTTGTGCCAGTTTTGTACTGCCAAAGAGCTCTTCAGGTTCCAACCTAAATTATTTTAAACCTGATCTCCTAACCCAAAGGAGCTCCACAGGAAGTATTACTACCCAACATTCCTTATATTCCCATGAGACTCAGCTTAAACGCTCTCCCATTTTAATGCGCTGTTGCCTCACTGAGTCCCATCACAAATGACTTCCTGAGCAGCACGCAAGCTGTCACATTATTATTAAGCCACTCTTACTAGGATCCTCTTAGTTGCTCACTAAAACGTAACAAATTGTTTTTCTTTTTTCCAAAGTATGCTCTGTTGCGAAAAGTTGAGCATCATTATTAGCAAAAAATGTGCAATTAGAGTATGATCTACAGTATAAGTTATTCTTTTTTCAGTAACAGTCATACCCTCAAAAGCCAAAGGATTGACGCAGAGTATAAAAGAGACTTAGTGCAGCTGAAAAGGAAAATTTTTCTGAAGTTCAAAAGCTTATGCTGTCTTTGGGAAAAGGTATCATTCACAATGCTATTTATTAAAGCTAACACTATAAGAAGAGTATAGCATGGATAATCTTATGTCCCTTTAGGTACTGGGAAGCCTGAGCAGTGCAGCATCAAACAAGACTTGGACCCATATACAGCAGGCTGTGCCAACCACATCCGTTAAAAAAAAGACACTCCCTTTTGGTGGTTCAACCTATTGTAGGATTTTTTTTTTCAAGAAAACAATTCTATTCATTGTTTCTACTGTCAAACAGAAGTTCTCATGAGAACTTCTTGCTGTACTGTTAGATAAAGGCAAGGCCAGGTGGGTGGTGTAATCACAGATACCACATGGGAGCTGCCTGCAGGGTCCTCAGTTACAATCAATTGCTGAGTTTGTCATGCAGCCGACGACTTTTTGCAGCACAGCACAGGACTGAAGGCCATGCTTTCTGCATAGCATAGCACAGCAGAGGCCTGGGCACGCTCAGGTTAACTGTGATGTGAAACACTGTCTCTTTTATGTACAATGATCTTCTGGTCAGGATCATTACAGGTGGGAAAATATGTGCTGGGATCTGAGTACGAGGTGTTGAGTACTGACTCTGCTGTGGCACACTGGGGAGATGATCCGGACCAAGTGGCAGTGCTTTGGACCAGGGTCTGACTTTTTGCCGTGCTGGGCCTGAGTTTGCTTAGCAACAGTGAAATGATATCACTATACAGTGACGGCAGAAACCACCAAGGAAGAGTACGTAAACCACTTCCTGAGAGCTCAATTTGAACACTCCTGAGGAAAGCCTTGGTGAGCTCCCCTTACTTGTTGACACCAGGTAAGGATACTTTCCTGGGAAATGAGCAATACCTATTAGGTAGATTTTAAGGAATTCGCAATAGAAGCAGAATAGTGCACACTTGCAGGGTGGTGTAATTTTGATCTACTTAATAGATGTCTTATCCTAATAAAGTTTACTTTGTGCTTTGGACTCGGAGCCTTATTCCTTCAAGAGGTAGATGGTGGCAGAGGGTCTGACCACGACACACACTCAGCATGATCAGAAGAGTCAGAGGTGAGTGCTCCTAATGACTCAGTTTAACTTCATGTAATCTGTCCAAGGACTTGCCCAGAAAAAGAATAGAGTTCTTCAAAGAGAGATTCATGGTAGTGAAAAAAAAAAAAAAAAAATCAACGTTTTGATCTGACTTACCTCTGGAAGTGACAGCCTCTGTCCCCATTGACTATAAAGAAAGTCCAGAGGCATGAGGCATAAGAGCGTGATCTTGGTGCTTTTGAAGGCAAGATTGCACAGGTGAATCAGCTTCTCTGAACGTTTCCAGTATGTTGAACTCCTTTTGGGATGTGAGAGTGAAGATGTGAGGCAAATCGCTGGAGATGTCACCAATGACATTAAGGTCCCTGTGCATGAGATTCCCATATATAGGCTTGGGATACACCATCTTCCCTGGTCATGTTAGTGTATCATTAGGGGGGAAAAAATCGTAAACAGAGAATCAGATCAAGGTGGTAGCACTCGTAAAAGCAATAGTCATATGGATAAATAAAAAAATGAAAAAAGGATAGAGAGCTTGAGAGGGCATCTAAACCACGCTGCCAGTCCAAAACCTGCCTTTTCCAAGTCATTCCTGAGAGATGCCCCTGAAAGCCTTCAGTTTCACAGCCTCCCCAAGGTTTGATACTGTTACTACTGGAACATGTTGGTTTTGCTTTTTCCCTGTTATCTATATCTTTCTTTTAGCCTTTAACCTCTTGCCCCATCTGTATTGGATCTTATGAACAATTTCTCCAATCCATCTACTTTTTAAACTAAATCATTACCTGAGTTCCCTCCATCCTTTCTGGAAGCATTTTCTAGACCCCTGACCATGCTTGTTGCTTTTCTCTGGAGTACATCCTGCCTGTCTATATGCTTTTTGAACTAGGGTCTTAGGATCAAACACTGTGTGGAAACTGAAGACAGCAGATCTGAGCAGAGTGAGGAGCTGATGCTGTGTGTCTGACTGTCAGTACTACCGGTTATGCATGGTGTTTGCTTTCTCTACAGCAGTAAGACACTGCTGACATAAGAGGAGCTTGCAGTCAGCTGTTATCCCCAGCTGTTTTCTGGAGCCTAGATCTCTAGCCTATCATTGCCAATTTCATCTTTGTGCAGCTGATGGAGAGAAATATAAACCTCTAGATGCCAATTCATCCGACCTGCTTGTCCTATCTATATTCAGATAAAAGCAGTTTTCCTATGGAAGTGCCTATCTTTCTGCATTGACTCGGCAGCAAGCAGAAGGATATTAACTCAGACTGAGACATCTAACATTAGCCATTTAGGTGAGTGCAGAAGAATCTGCCCATGTGTGGAGATTTCTCATTTACCTTTATTAAAGTGCAAACTATTTTTTCATAGAATTACAGGATGATTGAGGTTGGAGGCACTTCCAGAGGTCACCTTGTCCAACCCCCTGC
>NW_009623960.1:0-10134 GCF_000690535.1 Cariama cristata | reverse complement strand
TATATATATATAACTGCACAAACTTAAGCTGATCTCTTACATTACAGAACTGTAGGAAGTGTTTAGATTTATGATTGCGATTTTCACCATGACACTGTAAAGTGAGCAGCATTGCTGTATGTCTGCCCAGGATAACCAGCCTTATAGACAGAGGTACTTTTGATAAAAAAGGGCAAGATATTAACTAATTAAAATGAACACTTCCTTTTATTCTATTTATGATTTTGCTTCACTAAATTTGGAAGACTGAAATCAGATTATGTCAGCTTCACATGTAGAGTCCACATATTAGTGCAAGGACTTGGCGAGTTTTAAGTTTTCTGTCCTGCTGGGAAACACCTAAATGTGGGCCTCAAACTGATCCAGAGCATTCACTTAATAGCACAAACCTTTAACCCAGTTCAACCACACAATTCCATATTTATCTCCTATATGAAATAAATTAAAGTTTTAAAAAATTAATGACTACTTAAATGAATGTGGCAAGCACACACACAAAATTGCTATTACTAACATCGTACACAAGGTGCTTCTTTTACACAGTACGTCTTTTAGCCAGCACAGCTCTTTGGATTTTCACTGCCACAGATGCTTCTGAAAGTGATGCTTCTCCCTCCAGCTGCTCTAACTCCTGACACTATGCTCTTAGCTTATGTCATCATTGGGTCTTACTGGGCAGAAATTATAAAAATTTTCATGTATCTTAAAAGGTCAGAAAAAAAACCCAAGATCATCTTGTTAAGCACTCATCTTCATTTGCTTACATTTCCCTCTGAGTGCCTTCGGAAGAGAGACACTTTGAGCAGAGGACACAACAGATATCTAAGGTAAAATACACGTACAGTCATGGCAGCTTTATGGTTCAAGAACACCACAGTGAAAAAGCTTTCTTTAAAGAAAAAAATATCAAAGATTAATTCTACTACCCTGCATCCATCTCAAGTAAGGATACAAAAACAAAAGTCTGAAACTTACCTGCAGATATCTTACCAGTACCCTTATATTCCGCCACAGACAAATGTGCAAATCCATTAGCTGAACCAAGTTCTGACACAGAAATTTGATAAGGTGGTCTCAGTTTGATTTCTGTCTGCATGTCAGCAAGATTCATCTTTGTTGACAAAGAACGTGTGTTGTTATATCTCTGTTTGGTCCTCTGAATGAAATTATCTGTGTAAAATTTAAAATAAAAAGATATATCCTTATGCACTTTTGTTAATTAAATAGTCCAAGACTATGCAGCTTTATGTACTACATACTTGACAAATTGAAATATATTGTTTGAAATGCTTGTATTTATCTTGGATTTTTTAATACTATTTCTATTTTGTGACCAATATATCATGGGCTATTTAATTCTGCAGTAAAAAAATATTTAAGCTCTAGAAATCTAATTATTTAATAACTGTGAATAAACTAATGACTTTTCACTGCACAAGACTGAATTGCTAATACAATGGATTTACTGCACTTATTCTAGCTTTTCTGTTAGTTTAGTAAATACCCTTATGAAAAAATTAACTCCTGCATTCAAGTATAAACTTACTTGGGTATGAAACTTGCTTGCAAAATAATCAGGCAGAGAAAATTAATACCACATTATACAGATATAAAGACTGTAATAGACCTACCTTCTAACTTAACAACTAGTAGAATAAAGGTGTTGGGGAAAAAAACCCAAGAGTGTTCATAGAAATCTTCGTAAGGAAGACAACAATGTTATACAGAAATCCTTAAAAATTGTCTGACTGAATTATAGACAGGAATTAACCAACTGGAATATCTTCCCCCATATTTCTATACTCACACTTCTTTTTGCTCTAACGCATTTTATAAGAATACGTAAAATAACTGCCTAACATCATATTAAAGCCACAGATATTAATGGAATCTGTAACAGCTGTTATCTGTTGTATTTGGACCTTGCATGACAGAAGATTAAATGCTGCACTAGATCATAAGACAAATAAAAATCTCTCTCTTCCAAGTACTGAACAAAAAATACAGCACAGCTAAGAGCAAATATGAAATTGCAATCTTTTACTTGGAAATTTATGAAGTTCAATGCCTTTACGGGTTAAGTATTTCAACAGGTATGAAGTTAAACAACTCCTAGTATTATTAACTAGGAGAAGATGAACTCCAGATTTGATCACACAAGGCTTAAACCAAAACTTACTGGAATGAACAGATAGATTATAAACAAGTTCGGATAAAACTCCAGTAGCCTAATTTAATGCCCACAGAAGTATTTCTTTATTGACTGTAACAAGAGTTAAAGCAGATTCTAAATCCACCTGAAATACAGCTATAAACTGCCTTGGACATTTTTGTTTCGTGAGCATTAAGTTGCACATGCATTGTAATACTCACTTGTCTTAGTGTGAGAATCAAGGAAAAAAAAAGGCAGATCCTTACCAAACTCTATAAAACAGTATGGTCTGACAGCAGTATTTGTCTTCATCATGTTGTAGGTAGTGATGAACTCTTTCTGAAGCTCATCCAGGAAGCAGAAAGCCAGGACACTGGGATAATTTTCAGTGCACAACATCATATAGCTTACTCCTAGAGAACTTATAAAGCTATAATTGAGACAACAAATTCAAAATTTCAAATTTAAATCCAGGTAATTCACTGCTTCACTAGTCTGATCTCATATTCTATAATCAGAAAATCAAAAACTGCTCTGGGGTAGCAAAGGAATTAATATTTACTGAAAAGTCCAACACCACTGTAGTAGAAAAACAATTTACTTTTAGGCAGTATTTTACTTTAACACCACCTTGCACCATCATATGAGAAGCTGTGTTATACATATATATGTACGTATACGTATATGTGCGTGTATACATATGTACACACTCTCACATACACGGAGCAGAAAATGACATAAAGCTTTTGGGATACAGAAGCACAGCAGGTTTGTCCCATAACAGTTTTTCATTCATCTCAAATGCAGAATACGTGATCTGGTGCATCCCAAAAATGCAAAACCTCATCTTTAGGTTGTGGGGGGAGGACAATTGGTTCTTTCTAAAATATGTGAGGAATTAAACTGTTCTGGATTCATCATTCTCCAAAGATAGTCGCAAGGATGACCAGAGATGGCAAATATGAAATTAGAAAGAGACAGTTTTCAACATACATATCCCTATCACATTTAGGCAATTCATTAAATACAGTTCACGTTTTCACAACACATTCAAATTTCTTCAAAATCTTGATGGATAACTTACACTACTAATCAAAGACAAAAGTAATAAAAACCATCCTGACTAAGCCTTATGTCTCATTCTTAAAAGTTTCTTTTAAGCTGATCAGTTTACAAGCCAACTACAGCTGAAGTTTTTAAAAAACCTATCAACTGGAAAAATTCAGCCCATGCTGGGCCTAATCCTGAGGAATGCTGGAAACTTGCACATACCAATGGGAGATGGAGAAGGCTGAGGACCTTCTAGGATCGTTCAGGTGGTATACTTTCCACCACTGTAACTTCTACATGTTTTGAGGGGTTAGGATGAAATTACTCCCCTCACTTAAAATAGCATATCTAAAACAGAATTTAGCTCAGCTAAAGTGCAACTGAATTACCAATGACATACAGGTGCACCTAGTTACCAATACTAAGGAGAAAGGTCAATTATAAAGCAAAAATCAGAGTAAACGATAAATTCAAGGAATTATTTCACGATAATCTAAGTTTCACGCTGCAAACAGGGGAAAAAAGAGCATCTTCTGAATTATTACTTAATCAGTGTTGTCATGCAGGTACACTACCAAATGAACTAGCTCAAAAATTTAGGAATTGTTCAAAAAAAGGTCAAAACACAAAAAAAGTATGAAAACAAAAAAGCATTATTGGGAAAGTGCTGGATGAAGCAGTAGGACAGGTAGGCTCCATTCAACCATTCAAGATTTTACTACACACTGCCTTCACACTACAAAAATCATTCCCACCCTTCCTACTCCCTCACTCCCTGTGTGCCATATAAAATAATTCTTGAGTTATGCTTGAGTTTTAGGGCATGTTTTCTCTGAAGTCAACAGAAGTCCTGAAGGTACAATAAAAGGGCCTAATTCCATAACATCCTAACCACGTTTTCAGAAATAGTGGGTTATGAATGTATTCGGGTTCTTTTTTCAAATTTGCGTAGACTAAAAAGAGAAAACCCATAAATACTAGTTGAACCAGCATGATGAACAAGTCTGGTCATTTTCATGTAAGAAACAACCTTGACACTTCAAGAAATATTTCTAGTAGGTCAAGGATTTCATATTTATAAAAATACTGTCTATTTCAAACTAGAACTTCCACTGAAGTTTGAGTAGGTTTCAAATCTTTCTACAGTTTCTCAATTTTAAATTTCTGATACATAAATACTGCCAAGAATTAATCTAACTTTAATTAATCATTTCTAATGTGAAGTGTTAACTTTTTGACTTATAGACAGACACAACCCAGGATGTTAGGATGTTGCAAATATATAAAAGAGAAGTCTTACTTTATATTATATTGCCCAGTTTTCAGAGTACATCTATCAGGAAGCTGAGAAAGTTTCTTTGAAAGCATTTTAAAATATTTTCTACATTCTTGCATTCCTGTGCTCTGGTCATAATCAGTAGATGCAGACAGTGGGAGTCCATCCCTCACACGGACCACAGAGGCAGATAAAATCATAGACATTGCCAACAGAGTTAATGACAACCTACAACAAAACACAAATCAGGAGGAATCAGAATTAAGGTAAAAGCAAAAACAATGGAGTCAACTGTCATTAATTAAACTTCCCAAGCTGTATACTGGGCTCAGGCTTAAAATGGGGCACAGAGAGGATTTTCAACCACAACTCAGATTAGAGTCCTAACTGAACAGGACTTACTAGTCTATGCGAACCACAAAGCAGCTGCACATCTAACATCAATGTCACTTTTTCAAGTATTTCTATCTGAACTGCCATAAATCCTCACCTAGAGACACCTGTGGAGATTGAAACACTACTAGTTAGCCTTAGTACCACTGTAGCACTTGCACCCTTCAAGCTGTGAGTCTTCTTGTTCAGTGAGACAACAACTATAGTCGAAACAAACAAGAACAGTAGCTGCAGAGGAAAAACGTGTACTGTGAAGATATGTCAGATGGAAAAGTGAGCCAGGTCTTGATCAAGCAATAACATTAATGTGCCTTCATGAAACTGTGTTACCGAGTACATGCTTAAGTATCCTGACAAACAGAGACTTGCATACTATCAAATAGGAAATCATGGATCAGGGTAGCAAGGAATGTAATCCAGCTCTCTGAACTCACAACAGAATTTCTTAAACATCAAATGTCTTCTTTCTTACCTGGGTCTCCATTTTCTTTAAATCTGCAAAATGTGTCTATCAGTATTAAACAAATACTGAGCAGGTTGAAAAGGCACTTGCAAAGCCTACATGCTTTTACAGTATTTAATTCTCAAAGCATAATAATTAAAGCTTTGTGGAATACAGTCACTTAAAAAAGCAAAAAAAAGTTGTGTATTCAAACATTTCTCCATCAGAAGGAGAAAATTTATAGCAGGCATTTAACAGTATAAACACATAGCCTGCAGACAGTCTTTCAAGACTGAAGACGCATTTATAAAACCTTCAAGTTCTTCAAACCTTACGTTAAATCAAAACATCCAAAAGTTTAGTAAGACAAGCACTAAATGAAGGATTATTTCTCTGCTAAGTATCAGTACACAAATTTGTCCTCTTTCAAGTGGGCGAACTGCTAGAATTTATATGAAGCCAAAAGCAAACACTTCCTCAACTCTTAACACTGCTCTGCAGACTCCTACCATATACTACACCTATCACTTAAAAGATTATGAAAAAAATATTTTTGCCTCCTTCAGATGATGCTACTCATGTTTCATACAGTCACAAACTGCAAAAGAAAACAGATTTCTGAATACAGCTGAAATATGCTTTCGTGTGCAATACTGGCATGTTTACAGCACCTTTCAAACTATGACATTAAGGGTGCTTTACAAGCCTTAGCAACCGAAGGACTGTATTCTGAAAAGTTAGGAATCAAAATTTTCCTAAAAAAGCACTGCCTGTTCATGAAAGAGCTATTTTTTCCCTGAACTCTCACCTCCCCTATTTCCCACTACCCAAAGGTTATTCCACTACCCATCAGGACACTTACTGAATAACCACCAATATTCAGGTTTTTCAAGGGTATTTTACTCCCCAGAGAGAAAGAGTCATATATAATGGAAGCATTGAAAATGTGTTGCAATTTTCAATTTAAGACATTCAGCTCCAGCAGCAGCCAAACTTCAACCTGCTTTGACATGCATCACATTAGCTAAACAAATTTCAAATTAATAACCTCATATTTTACTTGTATAGCATGTCAGACTTTCACCAAAGTCATAACAGCAGCAGAAGCCACTGTTGCCTGTAGTCTGCTGAACACCTCTGGGCTTTTATCAGGTACGTTTGTTATTTCAGCACTTCACTACAGAACTCCCTATTGTACAAAGTGCTTTGATCAGCTGGACATAAAAACAGAAAACAAAACAACTTCAGCACATGCTCTAGATTAGCTTGCTGGAGTGAAGCATTCTAGAAGTTAAGCCTGCGGTTCTAGAAACTTTTACCTATCTCTATTTGAGCTCATGCACGTGCTCCCAGCAGGAAAATTCACATGGAACGCACATTGCACCCATTTTCTTAACTATGCTGCTAACCATCTAACTGCGGCAGCAGCTCAAGAGGATGACAAAATTGCAGAGGAGCTTTAAAATTGGTAATGGTTCTCTGACAATAACCACCTCTGCCACTTGGAACTCAATCCTGAAAAGGACTTCTGGGAGCCGTATCAACACATGCAAAAGAAAAATCACGCGATAGCAAAGTTTAAAATTCCCCCTCGTCAACTTACTTGCACAAAACGTAATTTCTTGGATCTGCATTTCCTCTGATGAAGCAATTAACTTCATTAGCACCTAATATGAAGAAAGGAACATAGCTCCATGTCCTGTTTTAGGAAAAGGTAGTGAATAGGAAAGCACTGCAGGAGAAACTCAGAATCCTGTAGCCAGCTCTCAGAAGGAAAAATATTGTTCTCTTCACTTATTAAATGATCTTGACAGTTAAAGTTCATGTTGAGCTATCTAATGAGATAAGAACAAACAGAAAAAGTTAATAAATGTATTTACTGGCTAACAATATTCTTCGGCTCTTTTTGTGAGGGCACGCTTACTGGAAAGGCCTGAACACACCCCAGGGAGATTACTCAAGAGGTGCTCAAGTAAAAAAGGAAACTAGAATAACAGAAATATTAAAATGTTTCTATGTTCTTTAAGTGAAGATGAAGAAGTCCGATTTAAAATCAGAAAATAAGTTATCCGTCTTCACAGCACATGAGTAACTCAGGGTAACGCAACCTTTGACTCAGAATCCCATCATTTACCTTATACACTAGGTTTAACTAATCTATAAATCTCCTCTGATCAGAAACCTGAACCTTCAGCAACGTAATACAACACAACCACAGTCGTCTTTCCAAAGCATTAAGATTTTCAATATTCAACCTAACAATAGTTGCTTCACTGCTACAACTAAGGACAAAGAATATAAATATCACTAATAAGAGCATGCATGCACGGACAACAGACAAAGCAAAGGATAAAGACCCCTTTAGAGATATTCTTACGTTTTTATGTCTATTTTATATGTAAATAAATATTTGCACAAATTTAGAACAAAACCACTTACTTTCTTCAAAACTCCTACTTATATTTAGAGAAATTAGGCGCTCTCATTACAACCTGACAATTCTCTTAATGTACTATGAAATCACACAAGGTAAAAACTGTGTTTAGGTGAACAGTCTTAAGATCACCAGTCAGCCAGGTTTTGTTACCATCATCTTAAAAAGCCACTCAGTGAAAATATGTACTTTTTCCTCAGCCTCCTAACAGCAGAATCAGAAAGTTATCTAAAAAGTGAAGCTAAAAAAATAAAATCACTTTGCTTGCAAGATCACATATATGTGAAGAGATGTGTAATGCACATACTGTAACAGGACATTCAGCCTTACTTGAAAACGTCTTAATATAGAAAAAAAGTTTACTAAATCTTCAAAATGAAAGCGCTACTTTACTCAGCTCTCAAAACAATACGGCTCTACAGAGGGAGCCAAGTGGTGAATTTGATACAGACTTATATAGGTAGAGGTTGAAGAAAGAACATTAAAGGTATGGTAGTGTTTTTAGAACTACCTTTAAATGTCTTTTTAAACACCTATTCAAAACCGCACAAAGTAATTCAACATACCATTACAAATTTCATAGGTTTTCCTCCAAAAATGTTATATCCATCAAACATCTGAAGATGACAAAAGACTGCACTTCCACTACAAATGGTCTATTAGTCCACTACAGGCGCAAACAAATGAACAGGGATTGGGTTTGCTATCTCATTCTGAGAGAAATGAGGAGTATCAAACCCAATCAGCAGGTGTGAAGCTCACGGGTACCACAGATGGTTCTTCACAAAACACACAGTTAGGCAGTGGAACTGCCTGTCACAGGACACTGTTGATGCTAAAATGTTATATGACTTCAAGAGGCAACTGGAAAAGTTCACAGGAAAACTACAAGGGTTATTAAAACTAAACCGTTACCCTTGCCCAGCAAGATTCTGACACCCAAACAATCACCAACAGGGAGAGTACACCATGGAAACATCACTTGTGCTATTCTTAGTTTCCCTGTGTGCATCTGCTTCTGGCCCATCTTTATTGATTTCCCCTTATATTGACACTCCACATCCCTCCCTGAAAATGAGGATAGGGAGAACTCTTGGAAAAGAGGAACATGGAGAAAGACACGAGTCAACTGAAATGGTCACTCCTCATGTCAGCCTCCACTGCTTTCACAAATAGGAATTACCACACGTGGCTTCAGCTTCATTTCCTCCCATGAGCAGGAAATCTCATGATGGAAACCAGAGCCTGTTGTACTGTAATTTTTTTAAGACATATTCAATTATCATCTTGTTTATTTTTGTATTATGATGGTACTTGGTCCTGAGGCAGCATCTAGGAAAGTCCTAGAAAGTGGTATGTGTTCCAGTCTTTTGCAACAAATTGGTCTTCCCACTTGTGATCTGACAGTAATTGTTTTAATGCTATCTGACATCTTCTCATAACTTTTTTTAGTAAGTAGCTGTTTGAAAGCGACCTGTGCATAAGGCTTGCTCAGAATACTTCAATTTTTTAAAAACAGTCTAGCTTCACAAAAACTAAAATATTTTAAGTAGAATTAGTGTAATGGCAAGCCCAACCTCCTGTACCTGCTAGCCTTCAGCACCAACTTAATCAGGATGTCTTGCCAGGATGTCTGCCTCTCATGACAACCTTCCACAAAATATAAAATTGGGAAGTCGGTGCAAGCTGCACACCTGCTTGATGCAGAATGAAGGTACAGTTTCTGTGCTTACTTCAAGTGTACATAATAGTGGTGGACAATTTATTGTCCCCATTTTTGAGGGTCGTGACAGCTGCATTATACAGGCAGGAGTCTTAATTTTTCCACTCCACAGCATACTTCAGAAATCCGTATTACAAACTAAAGCACTACAGGAGGATACAACAAATAAAGCCACTTTGACATCATCAGGTATGATCAGATAAGGAAATAATCCCAAACCACTACCCCATATAATCCTTCCCATAAAGCAGAGGAAAAAAGAGACCTCAGAAGCAGAACCAGGTTTCTCAAAAACTAAGGAAACAGAACAAGCTGCATCCCAAAGTTTGGGAACTTGACTCCTTCATCTACCACCTACTTATATGGCAGCTCCAGTACAATCATCTCCACTATTTGCAGCAGCAGCCAGGGCAGGAAGAGGTGATGTGGTTACCAACTTAGGTTCACACCGCTTTAGATTGCAACACTTTATACAAAAACGTGGATGCCTACACGGACAGCCAGGAGACAGACGGACCCCTGCTACAAAACGACATTCACGAAGAGGCCCGAGCTGCCACCGGTGGCCTCCTGCACCTGACCTGCCCGCTGCCCGCAGCGCTCGCTGCCAGGAGCAAACCTGGAGGAACAAAGCTGGAGGTTGTCGGTGCCGGGGGAAGCGCCG
>NW_009623959.1:0-8803 GCF_000690535.1 Cariama cristata | reverse complement strand
CCATCAAAGAGTCCACCTACCTAAGCCACGATGAGGCAATTTATTTAGGAGGATGCTGTGGGAGACCGTGTCAAATGTTTTACTGAAGTCTAGACAGACTACATCCACAGCCTTTCCCTCATCTACTAAGCTGGTCACTTTGTCATAAAAGGAAACCAGATTGGTCAAGCATGAATTTCCTTTCATAAATCCATGTTGGCTGGCCCTGATCCCCTGATTTTCCTGCATGTGCTGTGTAATGGCACTCAGGATGATCTCTTCCATAACCTTGCCCAGAACCAAAGTCAGGCTGACAGGCCTGTAGTTCCCTGGATCCTCCTTCTGAACCTTCTTGTAGATGGGCGTTACATTTGCTAACTTCCAGTCTGCTGGAACTTCTCCTGTTAACCAGGATTGCTGGTAGATGATTACAAGTGGTTTAGCAAGTTCTTTTGCCAGTTCCCCTCATTACTCTGGGGTGAATCCCATCGGGATCCATAGACTTATGAGTGTCTAATTGGCAAAGCAAGTCATTAACCATGTCCTCCTGGGTTATGGGGGACCCCCACCCCACCTTTTCCCTACTCCTTCTAGGCCTAGAAGCTTTCTGTTTCCCTCACCATCCTCCCTAGAGCAGCTACTGACACTTGTCTAGCTCATCATTTGGGGAGCAGCAGAAGCCAACAACTGTAGGCTCTTTACTTTCTTCCAGTCACTTCTGTCTACCAGGAATGCAGGGCAAGAGATCCCTCTTGCCAACAAGTACTGCGGTCCTGAGGAAAACTTGGTTCATGACCACATGAAAAAAGATGCACTGCGATTGCAGGATGGTAGATTTTAGAGCATTCTTTAGCACTAGAGTCCCTGTTTACATCTGTTTTCATTCCTTTCCATTTCTGCTACACTTTAAGGAAAATTGTACTGTGGAAGTTAAAGGTCTAGCACGGGAAGAAAGCGTTATGCTTTCACTGTGCACTTCAGTTACAGATAACCTGTGTAGTGAACTAAAAAACAGAGAAGTCAGATCATACACAGCCAGAGGAAAGATTGATTTAGGCCCGGATTTACTATTACTAGTTTCAGAAGAGCAACCAGCAGAGTCATTTCAGTGACAAAAACATTAGACTGACATAAAGTTTTGCCTTATTTTAACTACCTGTGGCACATACCCCTACCCCCACCCTTTTTGTCAGTCAAACGAAGTAGAATTTGGCTAATATGCAACTTGCATACTGGGCACACATTGGTCAAAAAACAGATTGACTGGACAAAATAGTCAAATCCCTGTCAATTTTGAGCCTTAATGATTCCTTTTATAGCATCTTCACAAGGTAGCTAGCTCTATTAATACCAAAGGTCTTATGTTTCATACATGCCAATGTGAGAGGGAAGCTAGTCACTGGAAATTAAGTGTGCTAGTGTCTTTATGAGGTACACAAAGTGTTAGAGTGGAAAAAGCTGAAAAGGAACAGAAAGTCCAAAGAAATACAGGATAAGACTAGGAAGAAACATATCCCAAAACAGAAGCACAATTAAGCATCCAAATTGCCAATTAGCAGTAAATAGCCAATGAGGAACATGTATGGAAGAATGCAGGGATGTGTGGAGAATTAAAGGGCTATATCGCAACTAAGCTTTATTCATGGAGAATTCCAAAGGATTTAGGCTCCTAAATCCTACTTAGGAACCGAAAGTCCTACTCAGTTCTACAGGAAATTAGACATCTCCACATCTCTTGGGATTCGGGCTCAAGGATCGCTACTGTAAGGCATAAGTGTACATGCCTCTCTGGTGCCTGTCTTGCTGTATTAGGCAACCAGAAGAATATTACGAAGAAACTCTTGATGCACCAGTGACTCAGAACAAAACTCCCACTCTGCCATAAATACATTTAAGGTCCTACACATAGGACCGTTTAATGAGACTCAGTAAAAGCATTAGAAGTTGTATTGTAGAAATGCAGAGTATGGGGGAAGGGAAGTTACAGGCAATTGCTTATCCTGAACCTACCTACAGGTTCAAAAATTTCCTCTGTAAAGCTGCCAGCCTTGCTTCACACACAATTATCATGTACCATTTGTATTACTGTAGAACCTACAAGCTCAGGTCATGGATCAGTCCTATACAGATGCAAAGAAAAAAAGAATATGCTACACATCTGATGTTGTATTTCTGTTAGCTGAAATCATAATAAAAAAACTCAACCCAAAAAACAGTGCGTGCTTTACTTTACCCTTTTCCAGAATAAACTCTCATAATTAAACTTTCCACTTTTCCAAGTAGCTGACTATGTATTCCTGCACAGCAGGAGGTTTTCTCCACAGACATATTGACTTGGACAATAAACAAAGCAGAAATCCCTGACTGGAACTCATAGCTAAATTTAACCATGCATATTGTTAGTAAAATTTGCATATCCATCTTTCAACATTAAGAAAAAATAAAAGTTGAAATTCAATGAATTTGGGCACTGCAGTGCTTTGCAAGAAAAAAAAAAAAAAGATATTTAAGTTGTAATTTCCATACTTATTGAGGAAGGAAATCTGTGCAAAAAAATCCTGGTGCTGCCTTGATGAGATTTGAAAGATGACAGCATACTAATAGTAAAGGAGCTTCTCCTTAACAAAGATGGCTTAAACAGTACCTATAAGATACTGATGAAGGGCCACTGAATTCTAGAAAACATTTCCGAAATGTCCTATCTGTCCTTCAACCACAAAATATATAGGAGCAGTTAACATGTTCTGAAGAAATATCATCTATCTTTTCCCCTCAGTGTCAACTTTCCCCATGAAACATTAACAGATCAGGCAGCATTGACTTTTTACAATTAAAGATAGTGGAAATTTCACTGATACTTTTTAATTGATTTTTTGTCACAACACTGCATCACCACTAACCCTCTAAAGCCATGCACCATCAATAGCAAATATTCACCTTCTCTTTTTTCTTATTTTTCTGTCTCTCTTCACAGCATCCTGGACACCTGGATGTCTTAGGAATTTGATTTAAAGGAATTAAGGTTTCTAAATCCTTTAAAACTAAGTTACTTCACCTGGGTCTGCCTATCCACAAAAATTAGACATTGGGATGCAGTTGTGCCAGCATAAAATGTTTTAGATCAGCACAAATACTTCCACACTGAAGACAGAAAGTCATACTACTTTGGGGTACTTTTCCAGTATAAAAATTGGATGTATTCCAGGGATTATACTGTTGGGTGGGTGGGTTTGTTTTTTTATTATTATTATTATTATTACTGTTTGTTTTTTTTTTAAACTGAAGCAGTGAATTTTCATCAGTAAAGCTCTCATTAAATTATGAAAATGCTCACACTACCACAGTGTGCACTTTATGGCTTTACGCACTTGCTCTGGGCAGGATTTCAAGGGCACCTGTAACCTATGGTTAGGTCTTTAGAGTTTGGTTATTCCTCAGCTGGAGGATGGAGAAGGAATAAATGGCATTCTGGCAAAAGTGTGGAACCTGGTTATCACTTTAAGTTTACACTTGGCTGTGCAGATAAATGGCCCAGTCTTTCTCTTCTTAGGTTTCAGACGAAACAAATACAACCATTAACACTGAAACTACAAGATTTCCAACACCTTAGTGAGAAGCCCAGATCAGCTCACACCTCTCACTACACTTTTAGCATACTTTGTAGACTTGGGCAGGAGATGTCTAAACCATGTCCCTGAATTTTTCCTGCAAATATAACTGTAACTATTTTCTTTTCTAATGAACAAGCCATGCTGTGAGGGAAGTGCACTACAACCTCAACCTCTAGCATTCAGGCTGTGGCTATAAAGAGCTTCGTATCATTACAAGGTCTAACTGAGGTTGGTAAGACTCTATAAAATAGTATGGTTCCCTACAGAGTACCCCCTTGTGTGATCCAGGCGTTGCACTGTTACATTAGATTTTTTGCAAAATGTTGCACTCAGATATTGTGCGACAGAGATAGCTGTGGAAGTGGAAGAGCAATTTTATTCTTCAAAAGTGCAATGAAAACTAGGTAAATAACTTCAGTGATACAGAGCATTCACCTGGAAGTTACCAACGAGCTATCTGCATTCTGGTCCAATCATAGCAAACAAAAAAACTACAAAATACAACTTCCAGTGAGGTAACCACGAGATGCTGAGAGCTCACTGGGATGTGTTCCTGACATTGAAGTCAATGGCAGTCAAGGTCCACAATTCTCCAAATACAAATTGCTGAGTAGGAAACCAAGCCAGCAGTTAAACATTTCAGAATCAGGCACTGAAATTAATGAGTTAAAGACTAATTCACTCACAGACTGTGTGTACATGGTCACCTCATGGGGCCATCACCAGGAAGACAAGAGATCTTCTTAGAAGAACTGGCTCTACCTAAGGCTAATTAACAGATATGCTGACTGTAAATAAAAGCAGGAGGTGGTAAACAGAAAAGAATAGGAAGTTTGATGGGGCTCCCAACTGATGCTGTGTGTCAATAAACGTCAGTTGAAACTTAGATGCTGCTTTTGTACTCTCTTAAGGAAATCATTATTATCACATTATTCTGTGACACAGTCTAAACTTATCTCCATGCATCACACTAGGGAAGAAATTTTTTATCAACTCTACATTTGTTAATTACAAAATCAAGCATATTGAAGTTATTTTGTTTTACATATAGAACGAAGCAACATATTCAAAAGTGCAAATTATGATATTCAGCTTTACTACCCATAAAACTAACAACTATTTCTTATATCCCAATCCAAATTAGTGGCCCTTGTAAAAATACTGTTTGTTTCAAAAACACCAGTGAGATAGCACAAACAGCTGTACAAAACAGACAAGAGACTGATATACACAACGATAAGTAGGCTTTTTAAGCACAGAAACACTTTTTCAATTTACCCTCATCGTTTCCTAAACCTGTAGAAGATAGATCCCCTAACTCTCTTGGTTTTGGCATGAGATTCTTTATATGTATTGTACCATACCATTTTCCTTCACTGACTCTTTTGCAAATTTCATCCCAATAAAGGGTTACCTGTAAGAAAAACAGTTTTGATAGTACTGAACATTGAAAAGATGGTGATATTCATTGTCCATTCTCTGCCCCACACCCCAAAAGTTAACTCCCACTGCAAGCTGGATTTTGTTTGTTGTTTCCTAATCCCCTCTCCCATTTAAAGACTCAATTTGACAAACCTTTTCTCAAGCAAGCAGACACTTTAAAGTAACCAGGATCACTGACATGAGGATACACTATTTTGCATGAGAAAGTTTTGCAGGATGTAATCTTCTCTTTTCCTTGAAGTTTAAGTAGTTACTACCTACTACTTAAATGAAAGAAATTTAATAGTCTCAGTCCAATTACTTGTGAACACATGTTTACTTCGCACCCAATTACTTCCCACAATTCTTCCAGTTTCAAAAGAGTGGACAGATTTGGCAACTCTACTTGCTTCTCACTTCTTGACACTATCATTAAGATTCAGATTAAGGCATACAAATGATGTGAGAGAGGTTGCACTATTCTCGCTATTCTTGACACACTTAAGAGAGAGGGTTACAATCTCTCCTTTCACTTCACAAAATTTCTAAGTTCATTTTAAAAGAATTTACATATTTTCACTGCAGTTTTAGGAAAACACGGGCATAATTTTTTTTGCTACTTTTCCAACTCATTAATTCTAATGTACTAAAATTTCTTCCTTATACAATGATTAATTGAAGTAAAGCTAATTGACTGTGTAGCACTATGGTTCAAAAACTATTTGGATTCCACACATTAACAGCTGGAAAGTGGTACCATAGGAGCTCACTCTTACACTTCAATATCATGCTTTCCTTTCTCTGTCTTCTTCCCTGCCACAATTTTGGTACTGGAATGATGAATCTCTTTCTCAACAATACCGAAACTATTTCTTCCTTTCAAACGTTGTCTAGTTATTATCTTTTCTTGGAAATACTTATTTAAAATAATTCTAAAATAATAACAGGAAAGAAGGAAATTACTGGTCATCTACTGACAATGTACTATAATCAAATTCTGCTGACAGAAATTTGAAGGAAAAACATATACCCTGTCTGAAAAAGAAATAAAAGAGACCCCATCTGTTTTGGTCAATATAACTACCAAGTAAACTTAAGTACATAGGAGTATAACTAGATATATCTACTTTCACATAATTGTGAAAGTTCTGAAGAGTTTATTAAAAATATAGAAAAAAATTAGCTGCTGTCTTACAAAACTAAGCATATGTTCATTTACAGACTTGATCATTAATGCCTGTGAAGGCTAAAAAAGCATAGCATTGCTTAGCAGTTATGAGGCAATCTAAATTAAATTACCACGAAAACAAAGTTATAAATATCTGGAAAGATATTTCTGTAAGAGTGCTAAGATGCAAAACAAGCAATAAAGAATAACAATCAACTTTTGCTTAAGAAACACCACATGTTGCTAGTTGCTGATAGATTCTGGCTGCAAACTGCATTCTAACGCTGAACTAATGACAGAACATAACACATACTAAAACTAATGTAGGTCATATTAACAATTTTCCTCCCTGAATTTCAATATTCATTTTGTTTTCTCTTATTGTCTTAATACAACGTCCAATGAACTCTGCAGGAGCCTTACACTAATGTTCTACCCACCAGCTTTGGAAGAACAGCCAAAAAGGCTCACAGTTTATTTAAGACACAGTTGTAGCAAATTCTTACTGCTACAAGAAGAAATGAAAGAGAAATGGAACATGCAAAAGCAAAAAATAAAAATCAACAGAAAGCTTGAGACTCCAGAATCACAACCTGTTCAGATGAAATTCTCTATCCCCATGCTCCTATCTATCGTGATTGGCTTACACTTTTCTTGGAGGAAGGAGTTTCATTTCTGATTAATTTTGCTGAATTCCAGATCGCCAAAGCCCACATTTACTTATTTACCAGTGCCCTTCTCCTTACCCAAGGATGGCTATTGCAATTCAGATCAAAGGTCTGTTTAGCTCAGTATCCTGCTTCCAAAAGCAGCCACAAGTCAGAGCCAATAGAAAAGAGCATGAGCAAAGAAATCAAGTACAGTATTTTCCCACAATAACTCCCCAGCTTTCAACTATATTGCAGTCAGGAATTCCTGAAACTGATGCAATCTTTCTGTTTAGCTTGCCCAATGGGTCTTCTCTTTCAAGCACTTAGCCCATTACCCCTTAAACTCATGTATGCTGTTTGCATTCACAACATCCCAAAGCAAGGCTACCTTGGGCAAAGAACTAAGAACTGTATCACAGTCATGCTATGTTTTGTGCATATTCAGTGTTCAGTGGATACAGCTACCCACATTTGCTTATTAAAACCCAGCCAAAGTAAAAAAGCAAGATCGACGCACCCCTTGAAAGAAACTGAGTTTGTGCACATCCCAGCAAGTTGAGTTCAGTGAGAACTAGCATTCTGAGCACAGTAAAATGCTGCAATAGCAAGAATTATAACAAGGTTGAATATAGCTGGAAAAGCAGGCAGATGTCATGAGTGAAAAAACAGACACCCTAACAAAAGCAGCAAAAAACCTCTGTGAGCCTCCCTCAGTCCAACAACTGAATTTTGATCCAAGGAGGTTAAATATAGGGCTGCCTGAAAATTTTCCACTGCATCTATTTTTGATGGGAAACAAGGCTTTCAGCTAAACACTTTTTGGTTATTTTTTTTTTTTTGCATGTCTAAGTATGTGCTTCTGCAAATATACTTTTCTTACCAAAAAAGCCAAACTTACAAACCAAAATATTTTGATTGAAAACAAAAAATGTTATTAAGAAATGCTAGCGCAGCACCTCATTACATCTGTGGCTTACCTGCTTTATGTGGCAAATCTCCTCTATCAACTAGACTTACCATTTAAATGACAACTCTGATAACAGATCACTTTGAGGGATTCTCTACTTCCAGCACTCCCTTCAAAGAGGAAAGACCATGACACGGTGTCAAAGGTGGTAGGCAGCCTCAGCCTTGCAGAATAGGAACAGCAGGTGTCCAGATTATGTCAAAGGAGGGCTCAGTAACATTTTTCAAATCAAGAAGTTTTAGTTTTCAGACAAAGCCTTCCATTCCTCTGAATTCTGTCAAAGAATGTAGTTTTTCCTGGAAAATTAAGACAAAAATGAAAAAAGCTTTATATTTTTTATCAAAACTTCATGCAGGAAATTTCATGGGTCAAGCAAGGTCTTATGCATTAACCTGCAGATTCAAACCTAGCATCTGGATCCATCCATACACAAATCAGAAAAACTTTAAACAACAGTCAAATGTTTCAATTTTTGCATAGCAGTCTTGTTAGCAGTACTGTTCAAAAGCCAAGCAGCCAAAACCAAACAAAAACAACAAGGGCTCTTTAGATGGGATAGCGTAGTGTATGAGCCCTTAAATGAGTGTAAAAGACCAACCAACCTAACATAAAAAAGCAAAGGATGAAAATAAGATTCAAACAACGGCTACACTTACTAGGTAAGAAATCTGTAATACAAAATATCTGCATGGCAAAATTGGCCAATTGGCAAGAAAATTAGATATTCCATTTATTATTCTTTTTCAGGGATTTCTAATTCAGTGAATTAACCAGAAAGAATAAATTTTATAAGGTTAATGCAATAAAAAGTGAGAGTGACAGCGATCCCACTATGGCTGTTATCACCTCTTTTCTTGGAACCCCACAGTCCACTGGAAGAATTGAAAACCTCTCATGCAGAAACAGGCCCTGACCAGACCAAGACAGAGAGGCACCCAACTAATACTACCAGGGACAATGTTAGACCTAGATTTCTAATAACAACCTCTTACCTTGTGGCTGTTTC
>NW_009623958.1:0-722 GCF_000690535.1 Cariama cristata | reverse complement strand
GCAAGATCATGGAGCAGAGCCTCCTGGAAGCTGTCCTAAAGCACATGGAAGATAAGGAGGTGATGTCAGCCTCCCTAAGGGCAAATCGCGCCAGACAAATTTGGTGGCCTTCTATGACAGGCTTACAGCATTGGTGGATAAGGGAAGAGCAACTGATGTTGTCTACTTGGGCTTGTGCAAAGCATTTTGACACTGTCCTGCATGACATCCTTCTCTCTAAATTGGAGAGACATGGATTTGAAGGATATACCATTCGGTGGATAAGGAATTGGCTGGATGGTTGCCCTCAAAGAGTTGTGGTCCACGGCTCAATGTCCAAGTGGAGACGGTGTATGAGTGGCATTCCTCAGGGGTGGGTATTGGGCCCAGTGCCATTTACCGTCTTTGTCAGCAACATGGTCAGTGGGGTTGAGCACACCCTCAGAAAGTTTGCCAATGAACACTAAGCGGCATGGTGTGGTCGACATGCTGGAGGGAAGGGATGCCATCCACAGGGACCTGGACAGGCTGGAGAGGTGGCCCCGTGCAAACCTCATGAAGTTCAACAAGGCCAAGTGCAAGGTCCTGTACATGTGTTGGGGCAATCCCAAGCACAAATACAGGCTGGGCAGAGAATGGATTGAGAGCAGCCCTGAGGAGAAGGACTTGGGGGTGCTGGTTGACGACAAGCTCAACATGACCCGGCCATGTGCGCATGCAGCTCAGAAAGCCAACCATATCCT